>NC_057814.1:433522142-433524847 GCF_018294505.1 Triticum aestivum
CTAAGATAAATCGTGGGGTACCTCTCCGGCGAGCCCCCCTCCCCGCTGCGGCTGGTTCTTCCTTAACTCCAGCGAGCCCCCCACCCCCTGAAAATCGACTGACCCAAAAGTCGATTCATTTGACTGAAGTGTAGCTAAATCGGAGCAGCATCGCAAGCAAGAACAAGAGCGAGAGCAGCAACGCGAGCAAGAGCAAGAGCAAGAGCAGACAAGGCAGGGGACCGAGAGCAAGAGCAGAGCAGCAGCGCGAGCGAGAGCTAAAGCAGCAGCAACTCCTACTGATGTGGACGTTGCCGCTGAGGGAGCGACATCGTGGAGGCAGTGGCCGGTGACGCCGCAGTGGATGGAGCCGCGCCGTGTCGGCTCGGGACCGAGCGCCGGCAGCACCGTGAGATCGAATCAAGAAGAAAATGCGGCGATTAGTGTACAACCTCTTTGGTGGCGCCGATTAGGCCGCACCTTCATCCGAGGAAACGGTGATGATGATGCTCTTCCGGTGGTGCAGGTGAAGACGGTGGTGTGGGAATGGAGGTGGCGCGAAAGACGAGGGGAACGTCGGGGCAGCTCCTTGGAGGTGGAGGACGGGGTGGCTGAACCGGCGGGACGATGAGATCGACGACGGATCCTCATCCGGTACGGTGGATGAGGGACGTCGAGGTGTTGCTGTGGACGACGTCGTCGGGGAAGAGGCTCCGGCTGGGTGGCGGACGGAGCAGGGTGTGGGGTTTCGTCGCGGATTTTCACGGCCTCGGTGTATGAATGGGTGGGCGGATGGGATGGCAGTGGGGAACCATGGCTTAGAGACGCGCTTGTCCGAAATGTGGGGTAAGTTACAAAAGTACCCCCACCGATATGAGGTGGTTCTTTCGGTTCAGGGGTACCACGGGCATTTCGCGTGTCAGGATTTCACAGGAGGTGGGAGTTTTCGCGCGCGTTGTAATTTCGGAATAGCAAGCCGTGGGTTGAGATGGAGGGAGTTGTCGGAGCACAACGAGACAAAGATATATCTTAAATATTTCGGGCTAACAAGGCGCGGGTTGAAATTTCCGGACAAGCCTAACGTGTACTGTACCAAATCAATGCGCACTACAAATGTCATTCAAAACTTTGAATTCATGTTATGTTCAATTAAAATATTTTGCTACGTGTATAATGCATGCAACCTACTACTCAAATGAACGTTTTAGTGCATTCCAAACGTATATACTACCGCTTCAATATGAACTAAATTTGAATTCGTTTCTCTATTTGAATAAGATCTACAGTAATGATTGTTGTGAAGTCAAAGCATTTGAATTCGTTTCTCTGTTTTAATAAGATCTACAATCATCATTATTGTCAAGTTAAACCATCGTTTGTGTATTATCTTCACAGCACACAACATGATTAGTCTCGAGTTACATATGAACTATGTGTACTATATGAACTCGAACTAGATTTTTTGAATCCACTTTATTTAGATTTCAAATCACATTACATTTCTAGCTCTAGCTAGATCTTCATAATCTAAACCATGTCTCATATGTATAATGTGTTTATCACATTATGTATGGTGTCCCGCCCCCTACGCCTACAAGTATTTAGATGTGAGTTGCAAACACCACACATTACCACAAATTCAAATAAAATGTGAGAATGTTCGATATATAGTATTGTTTAGATTGATCGATATTTAGTTGTAAGCTGCAAACGCCACACATTATCACAAATTCAAATAAAATGTGAGATTTTTTGATGTATAGTATGGTTTAGATTGTTCGGCATTTTGCTGTGAGTTGCAAACGCCATGCATTATCACATTATGGTATAACATGTGCACAGCACGTGTATCACCGCTATATTCATGCATGCAATGTTTAAAACACTATGATCTCCTATTCAAATATATGAATCCGCTTTCATATCAAATTATGATCTTTGTTAGTCTCTTACACCCACACAATCCTTTAACCTTTGTAGCTACCACTAACTTTCTCTCGTGCATGCACACGCCCTCCTTGCCCTCCCCCTCCCTCGGCATTCTATCCACCGGGCACATTCATTTTTTCTTTAGGTCGTTCTCCCAGAGTCTCCACAACTCCTTTCCAACACACACCGATCGATAAACCTCTCCAGCGATGCCTGCCTACAACATACACACACACACCTTCAATCTCCTCCTTTATGTGTCCTTGCCTCGTGTCTCTCATACGGTCAGACATACGTGTAAACTCTCGCCCCTCTTTTCATCGATCTCACAACCTCACACTCCTCCCCCTATCTAGCTAGTAGTTGGGCCTCTTGCACCACCTCCTAGCTCCATTCTCTCTGTCTATCCGTCTCGCTGGGCCTTATTTGCCTCTAACAAATGGACGTACACCGACCGATCTCTCACTATACATATAGCTAGCTAGGTCCTTATAACTCGTTTTTACCCACACGTCAATCGATCTACCTCATTAGTTGTGTCTCTCCCTTCCTCCGACAAACAACAATTGATCTACCGATCTAGTTAGGTTTGCTTACCAAACACATGGTTCCCCTTCATCATCCATGGATGCGTCCCGACAGATCTATCACGCACAGGCACACACAGAAACACATCCCCACTCTTATTGATAATATTGCAGTTCCACCCTCAGTTTGTCTAGTAGGCCTCTCCCACCATCTTCGAGAAGCAACTCCATCACCCATCCAGCACTCTACCCCTCTCCCTCCCTCTCTCT
>NC_057814.1:433526119-433534587 GCF_018294505.1 Triticum aestivum
TTTGTATCTCTCACACACACCCACGTAGGTGGGGGACGTGCACGAAGAGAAGAGGTGCATGCGCGGCGCACGTACTCCCGTCTCTTTCCCAACCACACCCACGCGGGTACACGGTGGAGCTCATTTCTGTACGAAAAAGGCAGCCCACGTGGTAATTTGGCACGTGTACTGGTTGTCCACTTGGTGGAGGGAGGATCGTCTACCACGGGTGAACAAACAAATTGCGACTTGACATGTTATGTTAAAAAAGAGGCAAACCATGTGGGGCCTACCTTAGAGGCAAGGCTCTATACACTGGAGTACTTTTGATGTGTCCCGTCAACTCGCAGAACGAGGAGAAGCTTTGCTTAGTACGCCGTCTCCCCCGCCCAAGGGCGCGGTGGCTCGCAGGATGAGGTGAAGCTTGCTCTGCCTTACACCCGCTCCCTCGCCCATGCGCGCGGTGGCTCGTAGGACGAGGAGAAAAATTTACTACTCCCTCCGTTTACTCCTCGTCCCTACTACCTTGGTTATAGAGATTATATCATATTGTTTGGAATATATATGTCCTTTAATAGATTTCAATATGAACTACTAGTACATACTCCAAACACTGATGTATATAGACGTATTTTAGAGTGTAGATTCACTCATTTTGCTCCGTATGTAGCACTCTCCCTCGCCCCTCGACCCTCGCCCACGTGGTGGACGTGCAACAATTCATTCGGTCTCATATAGCCAGAACGATATCTACTGCACTACCATTATTGCTCGACTTCCCGAAGAGGCGAAGAGCCAATCGCAAGGTTAATATTTTGGAGATGCCAAGCGCAAGGTTATAGGAGAACGAGTAGTACATGCCGCGTCATTTATAAATAAAGTTTTTTTTCTTCAGTGGCACGTACACAATATGATAGGTTCATATGGAGAGAAAAGGAAACCGCTCCACTATATACATAGTCAGGACGGGCCAGCCTACACGGTTGCTTGCTGGGGTTGCTCTCTTCACACTCTCTCGCACAAAACGACTGTGGCCACATCTCTAACATCCCGGCAGATCACGTCCGCTTGGGAAAGGGGTGGATGCTTAGTGTAGATGCGGTGGCCGTCGCCGACGGCGAAAACCCACTGTCGGCACGTCCCGATCAGGGGTCCCTGCCGTTCTCTCTCACAAAGTCGGTGAGGTTGCCTTCGTCCCTTGCTCACTGTCGCGACATGGGCAGTTGCCGCCTCCCGCCGCCCTCCTCAAGGTTGAGCTACGTCCCTCAGGCACAACTCCCTTTACAGCCGGCTTGCACCACTGCTCCAGCTACCCACATCACTCCCTGTGGATATTTCTCTACTTCTTTGCCCCGCACATACCTCTACTGGCTTCTACGTACTGTATTTGTGATGAGTTTATGTCTCATCAACTAGTCCCAGTAATCTTATTCTAATCACGCTTCTTCAATTTCTTTGCCACAGGGATGCTCATCTCGATTTTGGTGAAACTGCACAAAATGATCCGATGGTCAAAAGGTTGCAAACTTCATTTATTAGGAAGCTCGAACATTGCCAGCAAATTGAAGCCTGGTCAGGGTTCACGGTTCAAGGGCTAGGGACTGCATGGATCGTTTTTTTCTTTAGCTGCCTCTGTTCCAAAATAAGTGTCAACTTTAGTAGTAGTACAACTTTGTACTGAAGTTTGCACAAAGTTGAGACACTTATTTTGGAACGGAGGGAGTACATATTTGCTATGATCTGTCAATCATTGAGATGCAATAGCATGCATGTTAGTCTCCTTTGTATTTGATGAAATGTTGCAACGGGCAACCTTGGACGCAAGATACTTGTAACAGAAGCTGGAAGCTTCATAGCATTGTACAAATTCTCGCTGATAAATTACAGTACGTACTATACTAGTACTTCCTCCGTTCCTAAATATAAGTCTTTGTAGAGATTTCACCATGAACCACATGCGGATGTATATAGATGCATTTTAAGTGTAGATTCATTCATTTTGTTCCGTATGTAGTGGAATCTCTACAAAGACTTATCTACTAATAATAGCTAGCCCCCACTACTAGGAATTCTCTATCCTCTCCTTGAGCCACATCATCAAAATTGATGTAGCCGTTAGATGAAGTAAATCAGTCCATAATAGTCGTCTGATCTAGACGTTGAGAGGCTCCGCACTAAGCCACATGCAAGCATGCAGAAATACCGTGGCACATGCATGTGAGTGGGTTTTAAATCACATCAACATGTCTGCATGCAAGCATGCACCGGTAGCATGCATGTAAGTGAGCTTTTAAGTCCCATTAACATGTCAAAAAGAAAAATATAATCCCATTATGCAGTAGGAGTTGGCTGATCTTTTTTCCTTACGTGGGATGATCTAAATGATGATGGGAGTTTATTTAGTTTGGCTACCACATTTGTCATGCGGTTCTAGAGTTTTTTTTAGTTCTATGAAATTGATAATTTTGCGCAGAGAGATATACCGCTGTTCCGCGGCAACGCACGGGGACTCATCTAGTAATATTTAGGAATGGAGGGAGTACTATGTAAAGAGTTAGGTGTCGCACGGTGATAGTGTGAGGTGGGCCATGTAATCACTGAGCCTGCGTGTTTTCACTGCTCTTGCACGCCTCCGCTGTAAGAATGGAGAAAATTGTAATCTAGTAGTAGTACCTCCTTTCGCCGAAAGCGTGGAACATCCAACAGTCCTACCACCTCAGTAATAAAGACCAATGAGTCGTCAAATCACATAGACCCAGCAGTAAGTTGGATGGACGAAGCAACCATCACTCTTGCGCCAGTGAGAGGTCGCGTCCGCACTGCCCGGGCATGAATGCGGCACCGATTCTTTGGAGCGGCGCTGACCGTTTCGGGCAGGAAGCGCGCGCGGGCGATGGAGGGGCTTTGGGTGGGCCAGGCTGGTCAGGAGCGGGTGTGGCAGCTGTCCGCATGTCCCTACCGGACACGCCCGGAAACGAGAGGATGCACCGACTCTCGTGGCTAAAATCGTACACTACACAACATCTCTGTGTAGGAGTAGGTCGATCTGTCGCTCTCTCTAACACACACATGCTGTTAAACACACACACACACGCACGCACGCACCTTGGTCCCGTTGCACCTTCTAACGTGACTTATTACACCTAGACGGAGGGAGTAGTAAGTATACGAGATACGGTGGCACACTGGCTTAAGTCGAATACAAGTGCCCAAAATTTGTGTGCATGTTATAATAAGGATTCACTTAAAATAGTACGTGAGCGAACAGAGGGATCAATTGGACAGTGTTCCCGAGCAGTAGCGAGATGTGTGAGGTAAGATACACCGCTGGCGCTTTTAATTTTTCTTATTAATTTGTTTGTTTCACCCTCTGACTGGTGGGACCAACGTACTACGTGGAGAGAGGTAAGGTGACTAAGGCTGCATTATTTCTGCACCACTGTGGATAGTCTTACCACCAAAACCACATGACACGATTATGATTGAAATCCCAATGACGCCCACACACACACAAAAAACACGGCATGCTTGTCACACAAATGCAGGAATGTATAAAAGGTTATTTCCCTCTCGTTGAACATAACGGGAGGGTTGTGTAGCTGGTTAGCCTGTTCGCTCATCAAACTTGAGGTCTCGGGTTCGATAACTACACTTGAGCATAATTTGTGACAGGAGGATTCTTTGACTGGTCAAAATGTTTTCTAGGGTTTGCACGCTTCACACTCTCTCTCCAGTATATATATACACGCTGGAGCCTCAGCGCTTGTAGTTGCTCTCTTCACACTCTCTCGCACTCTCCCGCTGGAGCCTCAGCGCTTGTAGTTGCTCTCTTCACACTCTCTCCCCCTCTCCAGATCTAAACAAGACTTCGTTGGCCTCTCTCTCCCCTCACTACTGCTCAAAGAGCCGGCAGGATCCGTCCGCCGGGAAGGGAAGGAGGCTTAACGCTGTCGCCGTCGGCGAGGGACTACCGGCGCAGCTGTTCACTTTCCACCCAGCGGCGGCGCGGGAGGGCCTCCGACCCCTTCTTCTTCGCCGCCGTCCCGTCGCCCACCGAACCACGCCCCAAGAACCTTAAGGTATAATTTACTTACTCCACATGCATTGCTCTAGCTGCATGTATACCATGAATCTAGGACGTGGTTCAAAGAGGAAAGGAGTGGGAGAAAGTAGTGGGAAAAGTTGTATATAGCATGAATCTAGGACGTGGTTCAAAGAGGAAATGAAGGGGGAAAGTTGTATAGCATGAATCTCGGACGTGGTTCAAAGAGGAAAGGAATGGGGGAAAGTAGTGGGGAAAGTTGTATCGCATAAATCTAGGACGTGGTTCAAAGAGGAAAGGAAGGGGCGAAAGTACTAGTTCAAAAAGGAAAGGAAGGGACAAGGCTGTAGAGTTTGAGCAGGACTAGATTTGCTACGCTCACATAGGGAAAGGTGTCTAAAGATAACAAAACTGGGACCAGCACAAATATGCTCCTTGGTTGTTTGTTCTTTGTTGCAACAGACTGTGCATGACCACAGTACATCGATAGATGCACATGGTGCTGGTGCGTCCACTGTCCTGTGCAACTCATTAGCTATTGTTAATCTAAGGCCCTGTTTGGTTAAAAACTCCCTAGTCCCTACCTGCTTGGTTCCAGGGACTAAACATGGACTAGAGGTTATTAAATGACATGCTAAAAGACCATGTTACCCCTAGTAATGAACTAATAGAGACAAGGTGCGATGCGTGGCAGGGGCAACTGTTGGAAAAAGTCCCAAAAAGACTCTCTCGGGGTCTTCTTTCTTTAGTCCCAAATGCCCACTTTTAGTCCCTAAAAGTCCCTCCTGTTTGGTTTAGGCGGGACTGACATGGAGTTTTTTTAGTCCCTACACCAAAATGTCCCTGTAAACAAACACCCTCTAATAATGCCGCTGGAAAATTGATGCAATGCCACAGTTAAAAGCAAATTACATGTTTAACGAATTTTATTGTTAATATAATCTCTATGTTAATATTAATAATTGCCACCGTTTGAGAAATGCTACTGTCTTGCTTTCTTTCCCATTTAGATAAGGTAGATGCTTCTTTTTGTTGGCTTATGTGTCATCCACCGTTATTGACCACTAATTGTTTCCTTTGCACCTCTGTGTAAACAGGGTTATCTACTTCACCTCGTTGCCATTGTGACCTTTTGTTGCACTGCACAAAACACTTTTTTTAAGAGTGTTTTGTGCAGTTCAACCAAAATGTCACACCGACAACGTTGCTTGATTGCTTGATCTTAGTGGAACTGCACAAGAGGAGATCTTACTTCCTATCTGTTAAGGCAAATTTTGTTCAGATCTTCTTCTTGTGAGTTGTTTGAATTCCGCACCATGAGAGGTCAGTACTAGCCTTCTTTCACATGATTCTGCAGTGTGCTTTCATATGTTGTGCTACTTGTACGATAATGTTGCTTGATTTTAGTGAACTGCACAAATGGAGACAAGACTTCCAATCTGTATGTGCACCGTAATATCCCATTGAGCTAAGATAAGGATATTTCACAACTGCTGGCCTGTATTTTGCCACTTTCATCAGAAAATTAAGTTTAGTACTATACTTGTGCTCCCTAATTGACATGCCAAATCTTACGTTGAAGGCGACGCTTGTCTGTTATTGAACCAAGTGATGAAGGGGAAGAACAAGCGGAAGAAAAACAAAAATCAACTCCCGGTGCTGTAATGAAGCACTGGAACTGTGATGACACAAGTAATGATATAGTTTTGCATCTTAATTTATTGCTATGGCAGGAACGAGCAATTGTTTTGCCACTGATTTGATGCCACTCTTAATGTAATATGTAATTATCTCTACTTGTGCAAACAGGGATCTTCTTTGAAGATACCTTATATTTTAGTGGAACTGCACAAGAAGATTTTGGAAACATTAAACTAATTGAGGAGTATATAGTAAGCATGGCCACCACCGTAGATAGCAACAGATGGTTCCGGAGAAGTGCTTCATCTGTATGCTCTACACAATAAGCCTCCTGACAAAGGTTGGTACTCGCCTACTGATTTCATCCATATGATTGAGCTTTGTCATCTCTATTGGTGTTGTGCTACTGTTTAGATACTGTCATGAAAAAGTGGTATTGTCCTTGAGAAGTGCTTCATCTGTGCTGTTTTAAATATTTCCTTTCCTTTTTTTCGAGCAAACAGGGATGCTAGCATTTAGTAGTCCTCTTGTCTTTGCACAACAGGATCATCTTCCTCTGAAGAAGAATATGGAGTACGTGAAGTGACTAGTTCTGATTATGCAAGGATGAAGAAGCCCTGTGTCGGAGTAAATGGCCACGGGTAGCCCAACCGACTACCCCTGGTTCTTCAGAAAAATTATCAGGCCTTTGGGCTTCAAGCACTCCAGGCATTCGGGCCGCCTTCCCTGGCCGGCTACCTCTAAAGCCGACTCCCGGAAGGCGACCCTGCCTCAGCAACCCCTCCCCAGGACGATTACAGGGTGGCCGACTCCAAGAAGCCGGCCAAGAAGGACGCCGACTCCAAAGAGCCGGCCAAGACCACAACCACTCCAAGCCACTTCCACATAACGGCGACAAGACGGGGTGTGGCCACAGTGCGGCCCACTACCCCCGAAGCCCGAGGCGGGCATGGCTACAGGAGGCCGTACGGGGCGGCCGTCTCCCATGCGGCTTCGCACTGTAGCCATGCCAGCCTCGACGTCATCCATGACCGACTCCTCTACGGCCCAAGGGCGGCGGGCCCCTTCAGCCAGAGAGAGGCGCGAAGACGGCCCGGCCTCTCCCAGTCGGCCAAGGGCATAGCCGGACCCCAGAAGCCGGCTACTCCCTTCCTCGAAGCAGGAGCCCCATTAAGGAGACAAGACGAGGTAAGGCTACAGTGAGAGCCCCCGAGGCGGCCCACTGTAGCCACGCTCACCTCGACAAAGCCCTCGTCATCAGAGGCGAGGCTACAGTAAGCAGCCGCCGACAAGGCCCTAGGCGGTGGGGCCGGCCTGTCGACCAAGGAGCCGGCAGCCGGCGGGACCCACCAGCCGGCGGGACCCAATTGCCGGCGGAGAAGCCGGCAAGCGTAGACACTGACGGCTGGGACCAGCTCCCAGTCGGATTACCATTGTAACCCCGGGGGGTAGGCCTATATAAACCCCCCGGAGCACCCATGCAAAGGGTTGGCCTCTGAGCATAGTTGGCTTCCAAGCATAGCACACACACCATAGATAGAGGGAAGCAAGAGCTAGCCTTGTTCTTCTCCCCCTTGATCCCAAACAGCTCTAGGAGCGATTGTAGCTACCCTTTCTCGATCTAGTGATCATGCGGAGACCCCGCAGAGCAGGACTAGGGGTGTTATCTCCTCGGAGAGCCCTGAACCTGGGTAAGATCCGCCGGCGTGCATGTCTTCGCCTCATCCCGTTTCCGGGCACCGGCGACGTTTTATTGGCTCCCACAATGATAAGCCATCACTTGGCATATGTCGCACCAACCACCCGACATTTGGCGCCCACCGTGGGGCCAGGTGCACCGTCGTTCGGAGACCTTTTCTGGACGGGAACCCTCTTCCTCCCCCGCGAGCGCAGCCAGCCTGCTGGGCCCGATGGCGTTTGCCTCGACGCGCTGCAAGGCGTCGACGACGCCTGCGCAGCAAGCCGCCTCGCCGATCTGCTCGGCGAGACTCGCATCTCCGACGAGCCCGCGTCCGACGCACGCACCGACTACCCCGAGAGCCGCCTCGTCAGCCTCCTCGACCAACTTCACGTCTCCAGCGAGCCTGCTGCGGACATGGAGTCGGTCGGCTCCACCGACCCGATGCTCATCGACTCCGACACCGCGTCGCTTGACGCCTACCCCTCTGATGTGGTGGTCTTCGACGACCCCCTCCCTCGAGCTGACAGCGGCAGCAGCGCCGTCACCGAAGTGCTGGTCATCAGCCACGTCTCCAACTCGGGCGAGAATGCCCGCGATGCTCAGCAAGCGGCGATGCACGACCTCTCCATCCCCATCCCGGCCGACGCCGACGCCGAGACCCTGGAGGCACGCCGCCTTGCCCTCATCGCGGAGGGCCAGAAGATAGCCTCGATGAGACGCCTCACCGAGGCCCACCAGCGCGAAGTCGACCGCGCCGCCTTCGGCACGCCGCCGCCTAGCGGCCCGAGCCGAGCCGGCTTCGTCCAGAAGCGCGGCGCAGCCGTCGCCAGCATGCTGGGCGCAGATCGCCCCGTCTAGTCCACCCCGCTCGAGAATCTGCGAGCCGCTCAGGCGGCTGCAGAAGAGCTCAATGGGCTGGGAGCCGATGAGCTTCCCTATATGACGAGACGGATCCAACAGCTGCTCGACGCGGCTGCAGAACGGCACGAAGCCGGCGCCCGTGCTGATAGTCATCCCCCGCGCCGGGAGCACGCCGCGACGTCTCGCTCGCCGACTGCGAGCGGCGCGCGCCAGAAGAAAGACAAGGAGCCGGCTGCCAGCCGCAGCCGGACTCGCATCACCATC
>NC_057814.1:433534829-433552022 GCF_018294505.1 Triticum aestivum
TCACTCCGCCGCCTATCACACACCCGACTCTTAGCGACCGGCTCGGCCGCCGAGAAGGAGTCGGCGAGAATGACGCCCGCCACAGGATCGACCGCCTTGCTCGATCCTTGGCGTTAGAAGAAGAAGACGATGTTGGCCCGCCATGCTTTGGCCCCCGCATCCGCGACGAGCCCTTCCCCAAAGGGTTCTCGCTCCCCAGAGACACGCCCAAGTACAACGGCTCAGTGAAGCCGGAGGACTGGCTCATCGACTACTCCACGGCCGTCAGCATAGCCAACGGCAACCGGCGCGTCGCCGTGAAGTACGTCCCCCTCATGCTGCAAGGCACTGCGCGCACATGGCTCAACAGCCTCAAGCCCTACAGCATCAACAGTTGGCTGGACTTCACCGAAGTCTTCATCCGCAACTTCACCAGCACCTACAAGCGGCCTCCCAAGCCTCGCCAGCTCTCCCTCTGCGTCCAAGGGCCCAACAAATCGACCCGTGACTACCTCACGCGATGGGCCGAGCTCCGCAACTCCTGCGAGGGAGTGCACGAGGTCCAGGCCATCGAGTACTTCACCGCCGGGTGCCGAGAGGGCACCCTCCTCAAGCACCGACTCCTCTGCGATGAACCAGCTACCCTCGATGAATTGCTGGTCATCGCCGACAAATACGCCACCGCCGACTCCTCAATGAAGACCGAGCTCCGAGTGGACGCCTCGGGGAAAGTAATTGCTCCGGCTCCCAAGACGCCGGCTGGCGACCCTAATCGGCGTCCCTACCAGAACGACCACAAGCGCAAGGGCCCCATGCCGACTTCCTCCAGTCGGCAGGTGGCCACAGTTGAAGACGAGCAGCCCGAAGATCGGCCCGCTCCCAAGAAGAAGGGTGGCCGGCCGCCTTGGCAGCCGTCTTTCTCCTACGAGCAAGCACTCGATGCCCCCCTGCAAGTTCCACAGCGGCGTGAAGCCGTCCAACCACACAACCCGGAAATGCCACTGGCTCACCCGCATCACCAAGGGTGAGGGAATGTTGCCGCCTCCACCTCCCGGCCAGCCGCCTCCAGCCCCCAGCAGCCGGCGGCTCGGCCGGCAGTCGGCGCCATCCAAGACGAATTCCCCGAAGAGCACGCCGCCTACGTCGTCTTCACTAGTCAAGCCGACGACAAGCGCAGCCGACGCCGACAGCACCAAGAAGTGAATGCAGTCGCCTCTAGCACCGCCGAGTTCATGCACTGGTCAGAAAAGCCAATCAGCTGGAGCCAGGCCGACCACCCAGAGGTGATGCCTTCGCCCGGCTCCTATGCAATGGTCTTGGACGTCACCCTCGCGACGGAGAGGCGAGCTGCCAGATTTTCCCGCGTCCTGATAGACGGCGGAAGCAGTATCAACATACTGTACCGCGATACCATGGAGAAGCTGAACATCAAAGCGAAGCAGCTCATGCCGAGCCGCACCGTCTTCCATGGTATCGTACCCGGCCTGTCTTGCTCTCCAATCGGCAAGATCAAAATGGATGTTCTCTTCGGAGACAAAGATCATTTTTGCCGGGAAGCAATATGGTTCGAGGTAGTGGATTTGGAGAGCCCCTATCATGCACTGCTTGGCCGACCTGCTCTGGCCAAGTTCATGGCTGTGCCCCACTACGCCTACCTGAAGATGAAGATGCCGAGCTCGAAGGGGATCATCACGGTAGCCGGCGACTACAAGAAGTCCATCGAGTGCGCCATGGCCAGTAGCCGGCTGGCCGAGTCCCTCGTGGTGGCAGAAGAGAAGAAGATGTTGGAACGGGTTGTGGCCATGGCCGGCAAGCAGCCGGCCTTGTCCCCCAACCCCATGGATTGTGATGCGCAGGGCTCCTTCCAGCCTGCAAAAGAGACGAAGAAGATACCTCTAGACCCAGAGCACCCGGAGAGGTTCGCTGTCATTGGGGCGAACTTGGACAGTAAATAGGAAGGCGAGCTCGTCGACTTCCTCCGTGAGAATCGAGACATCTTTGCATGGTCCCCAAAGGACATGCCGGGTGTCCCGAAGGATTTCGCCGAGCACAAATTACATGTCCGAGATGATGCGAAGCCGGTCAAGCAGCCCCTCCGCCGACTGTCAGAAGAGAAGCGAAGAATTGTGGGAGAAGAGATAGCCCGGCTCCTTGCAGCCGGCTTTATCATGGAAGTGTTCTTTCCAGAGTGGCTTGCCAACCCAGTTCTGGTTCTGAAGAAGAATAACAAGTGGTGTATGTGTATAGACTACACTAGTCTGAACAAGGCCTGCCCAAAGGATCCGTTTGCCCTGCCAGGGATTGACCAAGTGATAGACTCCACAGCCGGATGCGAGCTGTTAAGTTTTTTGGATGCGTACTCAGGGTACCATCAGATCAAGTTGGACCCAGCTGACCGCCTGAAGACTGCCTTCATCACACCCTTTGGAGCTTTCTGCTACCTGACAATGACATTCGGCTTGAGAAATGCCGGTGCCACTTTTCAGCGTTGCATGCAGAAATGTCTCTTGAAACAACTCGGCAGAAATGCCCACGTCTACGTAGACGACATTGTGGTGAAGACAGAGAAGCGCGGTACCTTGCTGGAAGACCTGAAAGAAACATTTGCCAACTTGCGCCGATTCCAAATCAAGCTCAACCCCGAGAAGTGCGTGTTCGGAGTGCCAGCCGGCCAGCTGCTAGGCTTCCTGGTCTCCGAACGCGGCATTGAGTGCAACCCCGTCAAGATCAAGGCCATCGAGAGGATGGAGATTCCCACCAAGCTGCGAGATGTGCAGAAGTTCACTGGCTGCTTAGCCTCCCTGAATCGTTTTATCAGCCGACTAGGAGAAAAGGCTCTCCCCTTGTACCGACTCATGAAGAAGCCCACTCACTTCGAGTGGAATGATCAAGCCGACCAAGCCTTCCATGAGTTGAAGCAAATGCTGACCACTCCGCCTGTCCTCGCTGCGCCGACTGAGAAGGAGCCCATGCTCCTCTACATCGCCGCGACTAGCCGAGTCGTCAGCACTGTTGTTGTGGTCCAGCGCCCGGAGGAAGGCCGAGCCCAGCTAGTCCAGAGGCCGGTCTACTATCTCAGCGAAGTACTATCCAGCTCAAAGCAAAACTACCCGCACTACCAAAAGATGTGCTATGGGGTGTACTTCGCTGCCAAGAAACTGAAGCCCTACTTCCAAGAGCACCCCATCACGGTCGTATGCATTGCCCCGCTCGCCAAGATCATAGGCAGCCGGGATGCATCCGGCCGGGTGGCCAAATGGGCCATTGCGTTGGCGCCCTACACGATTTTCTATCAACCCCGCATCGCCATCAAGTCGCAAGCACTGGCCGACTTCCTCGTCGACTGGGCCGAGACCCAGTACCTACCGCCGGCTCCCGACTCTACCCATTGGCGGATGCACTTTGACGGGTCCAAGATGCGCATCGGCTTGGGAGCCGGCATCGTCCTCACCTCTCCCAAAGGCGACAAGCTCAAGTACACGCTGCAGATCCACTTCGCCGCCTCCAACAAAGTCGCCGAGTATGAGGCGCTCGTACACGGGCTCCGGCTAGCCAAAGAACTCGGCATACGCCGGATCCTGTGCTACGGCGACTCAGACTTGGTGGTCCAGCAATCATCTGGCGACTGGGACGCCAAGGACGCGAACATGGCGAGCTATCGTTTCCTCGTCCATCAGATAAGCGGATACTTCGAAGGGTGCGAGTTCCTTCACGTGCCAAGGGCCGACAACGACCAAGCAGATGCCCTAGCACGGATCGGCTCCACTCGACAAGCCATACCGACTGGCATCTCCCTCCAGCGCCTCCTCAAGCCGTCCATCAAGCCGTCTCCAGAGTCGGATTCCATCTTCGTACCGCCTGCGCCAGATACAGTCGGATCGGACTGGAGAAATCCCGCAGGCGGCACGGGGACTTCGACAACCGGCCCGGGGACTACCGTAGTCGCACCCGGCCCGGGGACTTCAGAACCCGGCCCGGGGACTGCAGCAGTCGGCTCGGGGACTGCAGCGGCACAAGAAGCGGTGGCCAACTACAATGCAACACCCAACCCACTCACCCGAGTCATGGTGGCCACATTAACAGAAGAAGAAGTCACAGCTCCCTCATGGGCCCAGCCCATCCTCAAGTTCCTAGCCAGCAGAGAGCTGTCGGCTGACGAGATCTCAGCAAGACTAGTGCAACGACGAGCCGCAGCATACACAATAATCAACAGAGAGCTTGTGAAGCGCAGCGTCACTGGAGTCTTCCAGCGTTGTGTCGAGCCAGAAAAAGGAGTGGCAATCCTCAAAGACATCTACCAAGGCGAATGCGGCCACCACGCAGCCTCAAGATCCTTGTGGCCAAGGCTTTCCGCCATGGTTTCTTCTGGCCGACTGCCTTGGAGGATGCTAAAGAAATAGTCAAGAGCTGCAGAGGATGTCAAGTTTTTAGTTCCAAGCAACACCTGCCGGCTTCTGGCCTCAAGACCATTCCCCTTACTTGGCCTTTTGCCGTCTGGGGACTGGACATGGTGGGCCCTTTCAAGACAGCCCGCGGCGGCCTGACACATCTACTGGTCGCCGTGGACAAGTTCACAAAGTGGATCGAAGCTAAACCGATTAAGAAGCTGAACGGGCCGACTGCCGTGACATTCATCACCGACATCACTACTCGGTACGGCGTGCCGCACAGCATCATCACCGACAACGTCACGAACTTCGCCAAAGGAGCACTGGCACGTTTCTGCGCGACGCAGGGCATCCGACTGGACTTAGCGTCTGTTGCCCACCCGCAGTCAAACGGCCAGGTGGAGCGAGCAAATGGACTCATCCTCTCCGGCATCAAGCCCCGACTGGTTGTACCACTGGAGCGATCGGCCGGCTGCTGGCTCGAAGAGCTGCCGGCTGTCCTCTGGAGTCTGCGCACTACACCCAACAAGTCAACCGGCTTCACTCCATTCTTCCTCCTGTACGGTGCCGAGGCTGTCATCCCAACAGACATCGAGTTCGACTCGCCTCAGATCACCATGTACATGGAGGAGGAAGCCAAAGAAGCAAGAGAAGACGGCGTCGACCTACTGGAAGAAGGCCGGCTGTTAGCCCTTAGCCGGTCCGCCATCTACCAGCAAGGGCTGCGCCGCTACTACAACCGCAAGGTCAAGCCAAGATCCTTCCAAGAGGGCGACCTTGTGCTCCGGCTGATCCAGCGAACAGCCGGCCAGCACAAGCTCTCGGCCCCTTGGGAAGGCCCCTTTGTCGTCAGCAAGGCACTCGGCAACGACTCCTACTACTTGATCGACGCACAAAAACCAAGAGCACGCAAGAGAGACGACTCCGGCAAGGAGTCGGAGCGACCATGGAACGCAAACCTCCTAAGACGATTTTACAGCTGAAAAGCAGTATGTATCACGCTCCCCTTTTGTATTAAGTACAAACCAACAGGCCCCCCGAACAGTACTCGGGGACTGCCTTTTATTTATCTATGAATGACGAGTGTCATATCCATGAATGTATTATTACATTTTGAAATTTTGTCCGGCACCGGGTTCGACTAGTCGGCCCGGGGACTGGCCGCCTCGAGCTATATCGAAAGTTTTTCCTAAAGTTAGAAAAGTAGTGTGCCGGCTCCCGAGTCCTCTCTTGTTGAAAGTCGTAGCTCAAAGAACTGACTGTCCGACTAGCAAGAGGAAAGACAGAAAGGACGCCCACATGAAAAACGGCTAAGGAACAACGAACCTATATAGCAAAGAGACGGCCTCCAAACATGCCTACCGGCTACCAGAGCAGCCGGCTGGCCGGCTTCCTAAAAAACTTAGCTTTAGTCCAGCAGAGCTAAAGTACTTCCCCCTCCCCAATCGGCCAGACACTCCCCCGGCTACAGATTGCAGAGCAACTGTTTGACTGGGGAGGCGTCAACCAAGGGAGGGCGGCAAAGGAATAAGCAGAAGGACAAAGAGCAAAAAGTACAAGGAAAGGCCAAATGCATAAGTCATATATATACATAAAGCCGCCAACAGGCCGGCAACAGACATAAGTTCGAATACACCCAGTGGGTGGAATTGTGCGAATTTAACCAAACATTGTTCTAAAGAGTACCAAGACAGGAAAAGCAAAAGACGGCAGACTAGGGCGCGACATGGAGGCCAAGCTGGTCGGTGAAGGCGGCCTCGCCGGCTGAAGGAGTGGCCGACTAGCGGGCCCCGGCTTGACCACCACCTGCGGCAGGAGGCGTGGAGGCGCGCGACGTAGTGCTGGAGGCGCGGTCAGACTGAGGCTGGCCAGCTACTCCACCAGCCGGCTCGGCGTCTTCACCCTCCTCCTCCTCCTTTTTGCCCTCGTCGCTGGAGTCGATCTCTTCCGCCGAGTCCTCACCGTACGCCGGGTCCAGCCCGAACCACTCTTCCGGCTGGGCGACTCCATTGTCGTCCACCTCGGGGGCGAAGAAGCTGGTGTCGGTGTAGTCGGCGATCGCCGAAGCCCGCCGAATGATGGCCGGCCGCGCCGGATCCAGCTCCGTGTCGGCTTGCTGCCGCCAGGTAGCCAGCTGGTCCAGGCTCAGGCCGGGATACCAGGCCTTGACGAACTCCAGCACCCGCCTGGCACCGGAGCGAGCCGCCGACGCCTTCCAAGCCTCGAAGCGGCCGACTGCCACCTCCAGCCAGTCGGCGGTCCGACTGGGGGTGCGAGGGACCACTTGGCCGGGCCAGAGGGCAGCCAAGACCTGCGCCCCGGCACGCTGAAGCCGGCTGGATGCGAGCCTGGATCGCCAGGAGCTGTTCCTCCAGCGAGCGGCCGGCGGTTGGCGAGATCTCAAAGCCGGCCTGCCTTCGCGCTTGGTGACGGGCCTCGATGGCCTAGTTGGCGGCAGTCGAATAGCCAGGGAAATACTCTGCGCGAAGAAGAAGAAAGGAAGAAAAGAACACAAAAATCAGAAAACAAGCCAAAGTGGCAGATGGCAAGAAAGGACGGAGAGGTAGGCGGCTTACCGTCAACCACATCTTCGATCTGGCCGTAGCCGGAGACCAGAGTCTGCCTGGCCTCAGCCCAGCCAGCCGCCTCCATCTCGAACTCGGCCTGGAGAGTGGCTTCACGATCCTGCATAGCCTTCAGCGCCGCCTTGTGGCCTTCCTCCTGGTCGGCCAGCTTCTTGACCAGGCGGTCGCGCTCCTGCACCAAGGCGGCGAGCTCGGCATCCTTGGCACGAAGAGCAGTCTGGGACTCCCCCAGCTGTGCCCTCAGACTGGCGTTGGCCGCTGCAAAGTCGGAAGAAGAAGAAGAACAGTAAGAAATCATCAAGGAAGATCCGACCCGACTGCTCAGCAGTCGGCCCGAATCTCGGGGACTACACCAAGTGGGTGCGCTGACGCGCCCCCACATGAGATAAAGATCAAGTCACGTACCTCGGCTCTCAGTAAGGTCGGCGGTCTTCTGAGTCAGCTCCCGAGCCTGGGAGTTGAAGGCGGCCGCTCGAAGGTTGTGGTAGTCCTGCAAGATGGATAGAAGACCGAAGTGAGAACAAAAATAGCAAAGGCAAATCCACCAAGAAGTTCCAAGCCGCCTGCTCAGCAGCCGGCTCGGAACTCGGGGACTACACCCAGTGGGTGCGTTGACGCGCCCCCACGGAAGAAATCAAGATCAAGAAGAAATCAGAGTCAAGAAGAAGCAAGATGGGGAATACTAACCCAGATGGCCGCCCGCGTTGCGAGGAACTCGTCGGTGAACTGTCTCAGCGCCGCGGCTTGGCTTTGGAGCCGGGTCCGGACGTCTTGTGCAGCCACGTTCACCACGGCTGTCCCTCCGCCTGGCGTCCACCCCGAGGTAGCGCTGGCGGCCTCCGCGTCTCGGGCCGACGAGCTGGAGCCCACGGCCGGCTGTGGCTCCGACGCGGCCTTTTGTGGCTCCGACGCGGCCTTCCCCGCGCGCCGGCTCGGCGGCACCCGGACCGCCACCTCAGCTCCCGCGGCCGGCTCGCCCTCCGCCGGCTGTGCAGGTGGCGGATCAGGCCGGCCGCCTTGGGCTGCCCCAGTTGGCGGGGTCGGCTCCGGCGCCTTCTCCAAGATGATGACGTCGTCGTCGCTTCCCCCCAGCCCCGGCTGGTCGCCGCTGGCTCCCCCTAGCGAGGGCTCCATGTCCCCAGGTGCCATGACGCGCAGCGGGGTGACCATCAAAACCTCCCCCGCCGCCGCCATGGCCTCAGCCTCTGCCTGCGCCCTGGCTGCGGCCTCGGCGAGTGCCTTCGCCGCCTCCTCCTCCCGTGCTGCCTGGGCGGCGGCCGCCTTCCGTGCCTCCGCCTCCCGTGCCTCCTGCTCCTCCCGTGCCTCCTGCTCCTCCCGCGCCTCCCGCGCATTCCTTTCCGTCGCCTCCTGGAGGTCGGCGCGGGGGTCCACACGGCAGGTGGTGCTCCCAGAGCCCCTTGGCGACTCAACGACGGAGCCGGCAGCCGCCCGCTCAAGTGACAACGGAGCTCTGATCGTTGAAGAAAAAGACGAGAGTTCAAGAACCACCAAAGAAAAGAAAGAAAGAGAGTACACAAAGAAAGATTCGGACTTACGCCGACACGGTCTGCGGTTGCTTCACCACCTTGCGGAAACGAGCCGCCTTCGCGGCGCCTCCTCCCGCCTGGTGGCTGCCGCCCCGCCTCTGGGTTTCTTCGTTCGGCTGCCGAACAAGCCCTGGGCGGCGCGACGCTTCTGACCTCCACCCCGAGCAGGCTGCGCGGCGGAGGAGCCCGCGCCGCGTCCAGATGCCGGCTGGCGGCGCGGGACGGCTTCGGCTTCATCGTCGTCCTGCCAGTCGTCAAAGGTGGCAGTGAACCGGGAGCCGCCTGTTTCGCCGCCGGCTTGGCCTCCGCCCGGCTCGACGTCGTCGTCCATATGGACCGCCCCCAGGTCGGGGTCCTCCAGGTCATGTTCGGTCCGGTCAGGGACAAAGCGGCGCTCCGCGTCTGACCCGCCGGCCGGCCGAAGCAGAGGGCTCTATCGAAGAACAAGCCGACTAAGTCAGAGTCGGCCAAGAGATGCTCGGCAACAAGGCTGAGAGAGAGAGAAAAAGACACAGGGAGAGCATACCGTAGGCGGCGGATTGGCTCGGCTATACGGCTCCTTGCCGAACTGCCACTCTTCGGTGAGTTTGCAGTTCGCAAGGTAGTTCACCATGTAGGCGACCTCCTCGCGTGGCATCTCCTTGGTGAACATTCGGCTCGGATCGAGCTGGCCGCTCATCTGACACATCAGCTGAGGCCGGCTCTGGAGCGGAAGAACCCGGCGCGTGACGAACGCGGCCAGAAGGTCGGGCCCCGTCAGGCCCTCCAACTGGACCATCACCCGCAGTCGGGCGATGGCAGCGTTTCCCGCCGGCGACAGCGTCACAGCCCGGAAGGACCACTGGGGCAGCCTGCCCGCCGGTGGGCCGGCTACGTAAGCCGGCAGGTTGATGTAGTCGCCCCGTGGAGCGATGTTCCGCACGTAGAAGTACGACTTCTGCCACTTCTTCACCGATTGGATCAGCGTGATGACGGGGAAGGGGTTGTCGGCAGCCGATCTCCGCGACGCGATGAAGGCGCCAGTATGAGCCGGCACACCCTTAATGCGCGTGCCCAGCTTCGACTGGAAGAACTCCCCCCAGAGCTCAAGGGTGGGGAGGACGCCGAGATAGCCCTCGCACAGGGTGACGAAGGCGGACAGCAGCACCACCGCGTTGGGGGTGAGATGGTGCGGCTAGAGCTGATAGAAGTCGAGCCAGGAGCGGAAGAAGGCGCTCACTGGCAGGACGAAGCCGCGCAAGAAGTGTGAGCGGAAGACCACCCGCTCGCCCTCCTGCGGCCTCGGCGAGATTTCCTTCGCCGGCGCGAGGCGGACCTCCACTTTGTCCGCGCTGGGCAGCCGCCGCGTGTCGCGGAGGAAGTCGACGTGGTCGTCATGGATGTTGGAGCCGTCCCAATCCCCGCCAAGCTGCTCTACGGTGGGAGGCATGGCGAAAGCTAGCACGGCGGCGGAGGAGCGTGCGGTGGAAGAGCGCGGCGGCGAGGCGCTGCCGCAAGAACTGGCAAGAGGAAGAAGACGGTGGAAGTAGGAGGAGCGTGCGAGGGCCTGCCGCCCTCCACCACCCCCTACTTATAGCCTCACGAGGCCGAAGAGGCCGGACGTGGGGGGGGGGACGTGGGATTAACTACGCCCACTCCCCCCACGACTCGCGATTATTGCGCATAAATGCGAGCCGAAACTGCCGCACGGAACGTGCGGGCAGTTTCGGGATACAAAGGATCCGCGCCTGGGCCGGGGCGCGAACGTGGCGGGCCCCCTCCCTGCGGCGACGTCCCGTCACGCGCGTGGGCTGGCAGGCCTTCCGGCCACGTGGTTC
The DNA here is from genome assembly GCF_018294505.1 of Triticum aestivum. Taxonomy (NCBI): domain Eukaryota; kingdom Viridiplantae; phylum Streptophyta; class Magnoliopsida; order Poales; family Poaceae; genus Triticum; species Triticum aestivum. The sequence continues at coordinate 433,545,146 of NC_057814.1, forward strand.
GCAGACGGCCCACGGCCCGGTGCACGCGCCAGCGGGCTCCCGCCCTCCGACTCCAGAAGATTTTGACTCAGGCGGCACGCCTGACCAAGGCCGGCTCCTAACTGCCGGCTTGTCAAGATAGGAAGCTGATCGAGCTTCTCAACCCCTACTCCACCTCGAAGCCCAATCAGCTTCGGGGACTACTGTCGGAGTAAATGGCCACGGGTAGCCCAACCGACTACCCCTGGTTCTTCAGAAAAATTATCAGGCCTTTGGGCCTTCAAGCACTCCAGGCATTCGGGCCGCCTTCCCTGGCCGGCTACCTCTAAAGCCGACTCCCGGAAGGCGACCCTGCCTCAGCAACCCCTCCCCAGGACGATTACAGGGTGGCCGACTCCAAGAAGCCGGCCAAGAAGGACGCCGACTCCAAAGAGCCGGCCAAGACCACAACCACTCCAAGCCACTTCCACATAACGGCGACAAGACGGGGTGTGGCCACAGTGCGGCCCACTACCCCCAAAGCCCGAGGCGGGCATGGCTACAGGAGGTCGTACGGGGCGGCCGTCTCCCGTGCGGCTTGGCACTGTAGCCATGCCAGCCTCGACGTCATCCACGACCGACTCCTGTACGGCCCAAGGGCGGCGGGCCCCTTCAGCCAGAGAGAGGCGCGAAGACGGCCCGGCCTCTCCCAGTCGGCCAAGGGCATAGCCGGCCCCCAGAAGCCGGCTACTCCCTTCCTCGAAGCAGGAGCCCCATTAAGGAGACAAGACGAGGTAAGGCTACAGTGAGAGCCCCCGAGGCGGCCCACTGTAGCCACGCTCACCTCGACAAAGCCCTCGTCATCAGAGGCGAGGCTACAGTAAGCAGCCGCCGACAAGGCCCTAGGTGGTGGGTCCGGCCTGTCGACCAAGGAGCCGACAGCCGGCGGGACCCACCAGCCGGCGGGACCCAATTGCCGGCGGAGAAGCCGGCAAGCGTAGACACTGATGGCTGGGACCAGCTCCCAGTCGGATTACCATTGTACCCCCGGGGGGTAGGCCTATATAAACCCCCCGGAGCACCCATGCAAAGGGTTGGCCTCTGAGCATAGTTGGCTTCCAAGCATAGCACACACACCATAGATAGAGGGAAGCAAGAGCTAGCCTTGTTCTTCTTCCCCCTTGATCCCAAACAGCTCTAGGAGCGATTGTAGCTACCCTTTCTCGATCTAGTGATCATGCGGAGACCCCGCAGAGCAGGACTAGGGGTGTTATCTCCTCAGAGAGCCCCGAACCTGGGTAAGATCCGCCGGCGTGCATGTCTTCGCCTCATCCCGTTTCCGGGCACCGGCGACGTTTTATTGGCTCCCACAATGATAAGCCATCCCTTGGCATATGTCGCACCAACCACCCGACACCCTGTCTATCTTCTCATCAGAAGGAGCAGTTGAAGGATGGTTACATTACTCCCCACAAGACCAAACTAACTTCAGCTCAGAAGGACTGACAAATCTCCATTTTTTTGCTGTGATGCGCAAGTACAATTTTGTTCTAGGATTCTTTTTGGTGAGTTCCATTTTTCTAAAAGTGTGCTCTACATGGACCATGTATGTGCCTGTTGAAACTGTCAATTCATAGTACAGTTTGCTTTATACTAATCACTTTTTTGTATTTGTGCACACTGGGGTGCTCAGCTCGATTTCAATGGGAACTGCACAAAATGTTCATGAATACATCGAATCATTCAGTTCCACCACAAGAAAGGAGGTGCCGATAAGTTCAAGGCGTTGCAACATATAAGGGCGAAATCATACAAGCTATGCGCGAATTTGGTTGATTTTGGTGGAACTGCACAAAAAGAACAGCTGGTTTATTTAGCACGAGGTGCCATGTCAATGTCTGAACTGATGGCAAACCCTGCCCATTCCACAATCGTAGGATTTGATATTTTGGAATGGGACAACCTTGTCAAATTTTGCTCATTGATTTTAGCAAGACATGCGTTTGATATTTTCGAACGGGACGCCCTTTGCTGTCAGCAGGGTCGATCAATTTTTTCTTTATTCTTTAGTTGTGAAGTAAATATTGCCTCTGACATGTGAGTCGCTGAGATGCATAATCATCGATTGTTTTGAATGTTCTCTATGAATTGCCAGGCCTGTGTGTTTGATTGCAATGTACAGAAACGCTAAAAAGTTGCTCAAACTCTTTGTACTCCTTCTATTCCTTTTTACTTCGCACATTGTGAAAGTGCATACTTTTTTTTATAAGATTGGTCAAAGTAGAGATACTTTGACTACAGACAAAACTTGTATGCAGACTAGAAAGGACCGGAGGGAGTACATGTGAAACTGCTGCAAACGAGGTGATCACCCTGGGAATAATGCTAGTACGTATTGTTTTGCATGTTCATCCAATGCCAGTGATACAGGAATTCAAACTAATCGAAATAAATTCATTCATACACGGTCGGATTTCATATAAACATGCCGGATTTCATTACATTTCATACATTCTTCAACTAAAAAGGGGTGCGCTGGAGGTATAATTAATTAACCGAAGCTACCCACATGTGTCCCGCTGAGCCGAACAGAAGCTTCAGTGACTTAACTGCATGTGCAGTTGCGTAACTGACATGTGGCCTGTTGGGCCCACGTGTCAGTCAGCCAACTGCACCAGCAGTTAAGTAGAAGCAGCGTTCTTCTCCAGCGCAACTCTCCGACTCCACGTCGCCGCCAAGAAGCTAACCGGCTGTCAATGGTCAACCCGCCTAGCTTGGCTTCAACCGGAGGGTAGCAGCAGTAGCCTTACTTGGACCCGAGCGGCGGCGACCTACCGTGTTCTACTCTTCCTCTTTTTCTGTGTGGCGCGGCCTCGTTGGCAGCGGGGCGGGGCCTCGGCGGAGCCGGCGATGTCCTCTGTCTCATTGCCGGCGGGCGGCGCCTCAGCGGAGCGGTGGAAATCCTCCCCCACGTTGCCGGCAGGGTGGGGTCTCGGCTGAGCCGGCGATGTCCTCTGCCTCGTTGTTGGCTGGGCGGGGCCTCGGCAGAGCCGGCGGTGTCCTCTGCCTCGTTTTTGGCGCCGCGGGGCCTCGGCGGAGCAGGGCCTCGTCGACGCCAGCGGAGCGGGGACTCGTCGGAGCCGGCATTGTCCTCTGCCTCGTCCTCGGTCTCGCCAAACAGCACCTCGCCCTCTTCATCGCCCTCTTTGCTAGCCTCTTTGTAGGCGGCCGCAGCCTCTGCCACCCGCTTGCGGTACCGCCAGCGCTCGAGGCGGCCTTTGCGGGTGGAGCGGTACGAGTCGAGCAGCGCCTCCTGCTCCGCCCGCTCCGCGGCGATCTGCTCCTCCGCCTGCAAGTGCTCCTGGAGGAGATGGTGGTTGTAGGCGGCGTCGGCCTGCGCCTCCCGGAACTGCTCCTCACGCATCTGCCGCACCCTGTCCATATATTGGGCATGGGCCTCGCCGATGGTCATGGTGCAATGCACTGGCGAGGATGGCACGGAGGAGGGGGTTGGCGCCGGATCGTCGACTACCATGTTCTCCATTGGGACGTCGTCGTCCTCCGGCTGCCTGCCGCCCAGCCGGTCGGTAGCAATGGCTGCCATCTCCTTGTGGTCTGTCGTCCGCCCGTCCCGAAGAGCGCTGGAGCGCGAGGAAGCCATGGTGGGCAGTAGGAGTGTGGACAGGAGAAAGGGAACGGATGCAGATGACTGCGGCTATGGCCGGCGCAGCAGTTTATATAGCAATGGTGGGCGGGCGGAGGGACGGACGTGTGGCGCCAGAGTAGCCGCCTCGGCAACCACGTATCATTAATGTGGGTAGCAGATGGACGGACGGACGGCACTTGTGTCGTTTGAAGGCAGAGCAATCGCCTGCACCGGGAAGCGGGGCGGGTGCCGCTGACTGTTTTGGGCGGAAAGCGCGCGCGGGCGAGGAGATGACTTTACTTGGAGAGGATGACAATGGGGACCCACCAGGTCCATAGCCTCACGTACGCAAGTGCCTCCTTATTATATATATATATATAACTATAATTTATTTTGCTTCCTCCTGGTTTCCTGACATCACGGTCCCACACCATTGTCAACCTATGTATTAGTCCATAAACGAGAGAATTGCACAAGAAGCGGCCGACAGCTGGGACCAAGCAGCTCGAGCAGTATTTGTGTTTTTGAGGTGTGAGCACTGCAGAGTTTTTCGATGTTTAGCCCAGATATTAATTTTTCTCCTCTGAACAACAACGAAAACATCACTACATGTATTAACTGGGTGGGCTGTGGCCCGTCTAGCCCAGGCCAGATATCCAGCCCAGATATTAATTTTTCAAGCTGAAAATGGCTAGCCCAGCTATACTTTTTTTTGGAATACCCAGGCAAGGTCAAGTTGTTATTCTCGGCCCCGCTGGGCTGCAAATCTTTCCTAGGAGGGATGCATTAGGCTTAACAAGAAAATGGGCTTTAAGAAATAATAAATGGGCTGTAATTATAAAAACTGGGCAGTAACTATAAAAAAATACATCAAACACGTGATTACTTTATAAAATATTATTTTTTTGATATTGAAATTTTTAATTTCATTAATTGTTGCGAGCGCAATGTTTCGTTGGATTTTTACGTAATATAAATTTATATTGAAATTGTATTTAATCTGACTAGAAATTTTGGGATAAAAATATTTCGGATCCCATCAAAATGTGGGAAATTTATTGAATTCTATTTTGAACGGTTGGTTGAAATGGGCTGTACTTTCAACAAACTGTAAATGGGCTGTAGTAAATTCCATTAGAATTCAAAAATGGGCTACACATTCTTACAAATCTCAAATGGGCTATAAGTTCTCTGCCACACACTTCTGGCCTTACTAAGTTGACGCGTCCCCTAAAAAACAGAGTTGACGCGTATGCAAGACTTTGTCAACTTATAGTCAACACACGGTTCTAGCAGCAGTAGCCGTTGGATGTCCATCCAACGGATGCCGTGCTTCTTCTTAAATCTCGGATATTCTAGCTTCACCCGCCCAAAAAATGATTCCTCCCCCTGACATCTGGGGCGCACTGTTTCGGAAGCTGACCTGTGGGCCTACTAAGTTGACATACCAAGGGCTTTGTCAACTTAGTCAATATAAACAATTCTAGCTGCAGTGACCGTACGATGTCCATCCAACAGCCGTCGTGCTTCTTCAACCTCTGGTCTTCTTGCTCCAGCCGCCCAAAGCAGCAACGGTCGTGTCGCCTGCTCCTGCCTCCCGTGGTCGGCTGTGCTGCCGCGGAGGCCTCACCGCCCCCTACTACTCCCACCGCTGGCCAGGCCATCCCTCCACTCACCCACACCCCCTGTTATTCTGCGGCGACGGCAGCGCAGCCGAACCAGTGAACCCTCGTACTCCTCTCCGCGTGTGCATCCACTGCCGCGTCTTCCACGGCTCCGCGTCGTCCCCTTCCTAGACCTCGCCGTCGTCCACCGCCCTGGTGCTCTCGGCGCGGCGTGGTCAACGTGGTCAAGGAACGACTTCCATCGGACGTGAACTGTACGTGGAGAGGCTGACAGCTGGGTCCACGGCAGCTGCAAGGAAGTGCCTCCTTATTACGCGCAAAATAATTATTCCTCCACTTGACAGCGGGGACCCACCGGACGGGCCACTGTATTTCGCAAAAAAAATGATTTGCCCCCTGACTGCTGGGACCCACGAGCTACATCTTCGCACGCAAGGAAGTGCGTCCGAAAAAAAATGATTCGCCCCCTGACTACTGGGACCCACCAGCTACATCTTCACATGAAAGGAAGTGTGTGAGAAAAAAACGATTCGCCCCCCGACTGGTGGGACCCACCAGCTACACCTTCGTACGCAAGGAAGTGCGTCCGGGCAAAAAAAATGATTCGCCCCTCTGACTGCTGGGACCCAGCAGCTACACCTTCACACGCAAGGAAGTGCGTCCGGGCAAAAAAACAAAACGATTCGCCCCCCTGGCTGCTGGGACCCACCAGCTACATCTTCGCAGGCAAGGAAGTGCCTGACAGTCGGACCCACCTGGTCAAAGCGTACGTAGCGTTGTCATTCTGGTCGCGAATGTGTATGTACATACTGGTCGATGTAGAGGCGGGCACGTGTCGTAGTAGAGGCGTGCACGTAGCATGTACACGTACGTACAGCGGCCAGGGTGCAAGAAAGAAAATACGGCCACGTATGTCTACATATGGGCAGGGCCTCGAACGCCTACTCGCGCATACGTACGGCCAGGGCTCGTGTACATGGCTGGGTCGGAACGGAGAAACAGCGTCGTCGTCGTGTTCATGGGGAGGCAACGGAATGCATCGTGTTCATGGGGAGGCAACGGAATGCGTCGTGTTCATGGGGAGGCAACCGAATGCGTCGTGTTCATCGGGAGGCAACGGAATGCGTCGTGTTCATTAGGAGGCAACGGAACGCCTGGGAGCCAACCGGCTGGGTCGGAACGGAATGTGTGGTCGTGTTCATCGGGAGGACTTGGACGGAACAGGCGATGGAAACGAGGCCTGGCGTACTGCAGAACGGAGCAAACGGACCTCCTACATACGGAACGGGGTCCTATTGATCGGGAGGGGTGTGGCGTACCGCAAAACGGAGGAAACAGACCTCCTACGGTCAAAACGGGGGTCCTGTTGATCGGGAGGGGTGTGGCGTACCGCAAAACGGACGAAACGGACCTCCTACGGTCGAAACGGGGGTCCTGTTGATCGGGAGGGGTGTGGCGTACCGCAAAACGGACGAAACGGACCTCCTACGGTCGAAATGGGGGTCCTGTTCATCGGGAGGGGTGTGGCGTACCGCAAAACGGGACTCCACGGGATACTGTTCATCTCCACCGTCGACCTCCTCCAGCCTCCACGGGCTACCGTCGACCTCCTCCAGCCTCCACGGGCTCCTGTTCATCCAGCCTCCAC
>NC_057814.1:433552664-433610950 GCF_018294505.1 Triticum aestivum
GGCTCCAGTTAGCAGCAGTAGCGAAGGAAACGCTCGATCGGGTTCAGTTAACAGCCATCGATCGATCGCTCGGGTTCAGTAACGTGTAGCCTGCAGTGCAATCGCTCGAGTTCAGTTAGAGCACAACGCCTCGCTCGGGTTCAGTTAGAGCCAACGCCTCGCACACACGCGCGTACGTGTACGAGAGAAACGCGCATCGCTCGGCCCCCGACCTCCCACCGTAACCGGGAACTCCCCAAAATTTTCCTCCCCCTCGCTTCTACCATAGTGTTTTCCGTCATGGACGGCCCAAAGAATGTCATGCAGCTGCGTCTCCGGCCCGCCCAGGACGAAAAGCCCATTTTCTGTCATGATTTTTTGTCATAGAAGTAGGAGCCCACCACATCTATGATGATACCGGGTTTTGTCACAATTATCGTCATAGAAGTGTCATATGTATGACAGAAAAAAATTTCGTTCGGCCCAAAATGTCACGGATGTGTCTTTTTTTGTAGTGCATGGATTTGGGAGGAGGGATAGGATTAGTGGAACTGCCGTAATGTGAAAGGACGGGACGACTAGGAGCGGTTTATCGATTGTAAAAATGTCGAGTGGGGGGCGCGTGCGAATGGCAGGATAGTGGCTTGCCTGGGGGATAAATGGATTCATGCACAGTACTATGGGGCCCAATTAGATGTCATGTCTACTCGACGCCCAATTAAATGGCTTTCGATGTCATGTCAAGTGTCGGGAAAATTACAGGTGATACGAAGCTTTCCATTCTCCCATGATACGGGCTTCCGAGAGCCCTTGGATCTGAGATCGAACGGTTGTATGGCGTGATTCTAGACCTATGGGTGAATATCCTATCCTGGAGGGTTATTCTGCAAATTTACAGCAACTTAGCATGCGACCGTTCGATCTCAGATCCAAGGGCTGCCAGCAGCCCGTATCATGGTTGCGCCTACCATGACCGTCGCCTCGCTCGCGCGGTCGCGCCCTTGGAGATTTAACATGGTGCGTTAGGCTATCTGATGTTGGCATGTCATACATAGTCATCACTTAGTCACTCATACAACAAGGTTAGCTATAAGGTTGGCTATAAGAGTATTTTTTGTTTACTTCTCTCTATATCTTTCTTCATAGTATTTATTGCATTTGCCAAGGAGTGACCTCTTCCAATGAAATGGTGCTTAGATGAGGTGCTATGGGCATTAAATGGCTTGCAACTCAAGTCCCCAATGCATAGGTGCTTAGTTTTTTGTTGCTATGTTTGCTTCATCTAGGTACACGCGCTTATCACCGTTTCTTCCTGGGGTCACCAAACTAGTCTCTCTCTTCTTAATTAACTTGCCACATCAGACATTATGCCTATGTGGCAGGCTTAGCACCTGTAGGATCAAGTACAATAGTGGGTTATAAGCCCGCTTTACATGGCATTTTTGCATATGTGGGGGAAAGAGGCAAGGAAAAAGTGGAGGAGTGGGCTCTCAAGCAAGAGCCAGCCTCTACATGGTGGAGCATCGGGAGAGGCACCTGTATGGAGGTGGTCAGGAATCAGGAGACTCACGCCGGTCGTAGCGCCGCAGTTAAAATGATAATGGCAAGTCAAATCACCGGGCCCCACCTGTCCAGCAGTAACTCACTGTCAAATCACACAACCCTACGTTTGCAACAGCCTACTCCCTCGTCTTCTCGCGTCTCTGTCGAACCGACTAGGCGGAACTGCCCCGCCTACCGCGCGGGAAAAGCCCCGCCCTCGACTTTTAAATAGTACAATATACTAATTTTGTATCCATGGATTGCGCCATGGAGCAAAGCGCAAGAAAACGGTGGTACACATGTACGGAGTATACAGCACGCCCGTCGCGTTCGCGTCGCACCGCAGACGGTCGGTCGGTCTGGCACGCCGCTCTCCGAATGGAACGCGCGTCATATTGCGTTTGCACACACATGTGGGACCGCAATTGAGAACCGACCATAGGCACACTCCCCGGCCCCGCAAGTCGGGTGAGTTAATAGAAGAGAGAGAGAGGGGCAATAGTACTACTAGAGAAGTGTTGTAGGAGTACATACGTTGGTACCTGGACGATCCCTGCAAGACACGGAAGATCAGTTTGTCCATGCATGTGACCAGACTCCAGTAGACACGCCTGGATTGGCTATCGTCTACATATCGTGCAGGCTGTGTTGTACAGGGTTGTAGTTCTGGTGAGAAATCTAAAAAAAGTTTCTTGTCATCTCGCAAAATTAGGTGTCATGTGCTTCGGATCACTGCGAGGGTTAAACAACGACAACTGAGTTGGGCTAGTCATTGTGGGCACATGCACGAAGACTACTCGGCTACCATCTAGGTCAAGCCGGCTATGTTAATTAGGACATCTATCGACGGACCCCTTTTCTACGAGTTTATCTTTAATTTGAGCTTTGATCCTCGTCTAGTTTGTCCGTCGGGATTCATCTTGTCTCCTTTGGGTAGTGAGGTTATGATTTCTTGTCAGGTGGCATTTTTTCGTGTTATATGTTATATCCGGTGCTTCAAATCAAAATGACGACAACTGCGCCTCTGGGGCAGGTGCATGAAGACTTCTCGACAGTCATTGCCGAGGTCAAGCCGGCTCCGGCCAGTAGACAAAAGAAAACTAGTACTCCACTATATAGGCAGGAGCCTCCGCGCTTGCTTGCTAGTGTTGCTCTCTTCACACTGTCTTGTCCTCTCCAGATCTAAACACGACAGCGGTGGCCGCACTCTCTCTCTACTCACCGCTGGTCACAGATCCAACAGGATCCTCTCCGCCGGGGAAGGTGAGAAGGTGCAATGTTCATGTGGTCGTCCTCGGCGACGGCTCTTACCCAATGCCGGCGCGTCCTGATCAGCGTGCCTTGTCGTTCTCTCCCAAGCATCGCTGGCGAGGGAGGGCCTCCCACCCCTTCTTCCTGACTATCGTAGTGTGGGCAGATCCGGCCTCCCGCCGCCCACCTAGCGACATCCCGGCGACCCTCAGGTATAACTTCCTTCGAAACCGGCCTTGCTCTACTTCCCGAGCTCCTGACGTCGCTGCATTTGTATCTTTTACTATTTCTCAGGGCCCCTCGTAGATAGGATCGATCGGTTGTTCGAAAACCACCTTTTTTACTGTTAAGAGGTAAAACTAGTTCATGCACTCAAATCTAGTAGTACTTGGTTCAAACAAGGAAGAATGGGGGTGGGGGTGGGAGAAGATTTGTTACCTGAATCTAGGACTTGGTCGAAAGAGGAAATAATGGGGGCGAAAAGTAGCAGAGACTGGCCATCCAACTGGTCTCTAGGTCTAATAAAGGGAACGCAGTACAAACTCAATATAAACCCGATCTATTGGTTGAAAAAGGAAAGAAAGTGGGGACTGGGGGACAAGTCAACAGAGTAAGTCCAGCACTAAATTTGCTAGCCTCACACAGTATAAGGTGGCTATATACCGAACAAAAATGGGACCAACCCAGATATCCTCTTCTGATGTTTGTTGCCCTGAGCCGCTCTTATGTAATGCCACTGGTAAAATGTAGCAGTCGCACTGTTAAAAGTAAGGACACGTTAAACCAATGTTGTTTTCAATGTAATGCCTCCAGTAATATGAATCAATGGCACTTTTTTCATGTCTTTCTAAGTTTCCCATTAAGAGAAGTTGCTTCTTTTCGTTAGAGATGCAACTGTCCTGGTCCGCCTACTCTCCCATGCCCAAATACCGACTCTGTAGCAGCTGTTAATGTAATGTTGCTGGTAAAATGAAGCAATGGCACCATTAAAGTAATGTCGTATTTAACGGTTGTCATAGTTAATCCTAATGCCCACACTAATATCTAGCAATGCTGCTAGAAATTGCTATTGTCCTTGTACGATTGCCATTCACATAAGGAACATGCTTTTTTCATTTAATGCATGTTTCATCACTTGTTAGTCACCCTCCTTTCCACCTTTTTTGTGCAAACAGAGATATACATTTCACGCTTGATCTTAGTTGACTGCACAAATGATATCCAAATTATAGTTGAACATTCCAGGAGCTTCACGACTAACCTTGATGTTGCTCAATTTTATTGCAACTAATGAAGAGAAGCTCTGTGGGTTTCGTTTTCTGATGGAAATGGAACCGGGGCTGGAGCCCTTTTCTTAAAAAAAAGAAGCTGCTAGCTCATGGGACATTGCTTCATTTTAGGTGAACTGCGCCAAAAGGTTCCATGAATTGAATCATCCATGTTGGTGACTGGTGTCATCCCTTCTATGATGGCGTTGACTGCAGATATGGTTCCCATCACGAGGTATGTTCCTTTTTGGTCTGACCGTTTGCCAAAGATCCTGCATGTTGATCCTGCTCTTGTGCTACTGTTTTGGCAATGACATGATAAAGCAGTAATGTTATTATTTTGCACCTTAATCTAGTGGCACTATTAATTTGAGGCAATGTTTTGGCACTGCTAGTGCCACTATTTTTTTATATATCGAAAGAGGGGGTTCCCTCCGATTTCATTAAAGAAACCCAACCATAGAGAACCATTATCTGACAACATCTCAGTGTAAACGGGCAGTTATGCAACTACTACTAGAATGGACTAAGTACTAGCAAGAGACAAGTTCTCCACATAAGCTAGGCAGGTCGGGGGACACAGCACCAGCTCGACCAAGTTTGGATTACAACCCAAATGCTACCACAGAAACATCAGGGGGAAGATAGGGACTGAAAGAGCCAGCTTCAGCATCCCAGTCTAAGCACCCCTGGACTTCATCCTTGCGACGCACGGTAAACCTCGTTTGCCACCTGCTTGACCCTAGTGTCACTGATAAAATGAAGTAATAATACAATTAAAATAGAGCGAGTGTCCTCTCTATCATTTCATTTCCAATGTAGATAAGGAAAGTGCTTCTCTTTGTTAATGTATGTTTCATCAACTAGTCCCATTGTTAATGTTTAAGCGTTTCTGCAAACTGGGGTGCTTAATTTTAGTTGATCTGCACAAAAATAGAGATTTGAATGTCTCAAGGCCCCTCCTTGTACTACCGCTATACACTGTTGTTCGTCACTGGCAGAACGTGTACCGGGGAGACTTGGGACAATTTCCAGTATGAGGCGTGGCGTACCGTATGAGGCGTCGCAGGGCCCATCTCGCCCTCGCAGCATGGCATACTATGACACTATCGCAATATTTTCTTCTATTTATTTTGCATGTTGCATCAACTAGTGCCACTATAATGTAATCGCGCTTTTTCATTATTTGTGCAAGCAGGGTTATTCAGCTGCATTTTGGTGGAACTACACAAATGTACGGATGGAACCGGCATATATGCAGAGTGCGAGGTGTGCCAAGTAAAAATTACCGACACCAACCATGCTCCATGCACGCATTGGCATCCACCACCACTAGTGGGATGTGTGGCGCTCTCTATGGACGGATCTTTCTCGGTAGCAAATTCTCTAACCAAATACTAGTAGCTTATATTGGCAGTTTTCTAGGGAGTACTCTTTTCTGAAAGAAGCACCAATCTATTTTTCTTTATTTGTACATAGTGTCACAACTTTGACCCAAAGGTCCAGAGCTATTTAAGGGTGATTGGCGTAGTACTCGGAGACTGACTGAAGCATGATTTTCATTAGCTGTCACACTGATTGTAAGCATGAGCAGGTGGAGGATTAGGCTAGTGAGAAGCTTACCTTAAAATTCCACCGCCGTTGAAACGAGGCGAGCGTCGAGGGAACCATGGAGAACGGCGGGGAAGCAATGTCGCGCCATCCGGCCTCCTCTTGTGGTGGGAGAATGAATACTCATGTGGCTCACCGTACTCGATCGGCACACCATACTCTATGCACCCTCACGAACGGCACACCGTACTCGATCGATTCGTTATCCTCTGGGTGCTCGACCTTCGACCTGTACGCCCACCACCTCCGCCTGACTTTCGCCTCGGGCGAATCTGTCTGCTCCATCGCCCAGAGGAGATACTCAATGAACTTAAAGGACTGCGGCGTGACTGCCGCCGAGGAGTACATGTACATCGCCGCCCTCATCGCCGCCGTATCGCTCTTTCGCATACATTGCCACATGGCCCTCACCGTCCTCGAAATCTCCCACTCATTTTCAAACCAAGTAAGGATCTCCTTCAACCTGTCTAACTTTGCCTGGTCGCCACCGGCGACCTTCCTGATTCGCTGCTGCATCCTCTCCATAAATGTCCTTCTGAGTGGTCCGGTGCTAGCTTTGGAAGATGGGAGGAGAGACGGTGGTCTTGCAATAGAGAAGAGGGAGAGGTGAGACAGTGATTTTGGAATGGAAATGATGGAGAGGAGAGGAGGTGGTTTTGCAATGGAGAAGAGGGAGAGGCGACACGGTGGTTTTGGAATGGAGATGATGGAGAGGAGAGGAGGTGGTTTTGCAATGGAGAAGAGGGAGAGGCGAGACGGTGGTTTTTGAATCGAGATGATGGAGAGGAGAGGAGGTGGTTTTGCAATGGAGAAGAGGGAGAGGAGCGCGCGGCAGCGATTTAGGATTGGACGAGAGGGCCGACGCGCTATGACTGGATCAAAATCAAAATCAATTTACCCTTCAATTAAGAAAGCGACCCCACATTAACTAGTCTCCCTTTTATTCTGGGTCATAATTGACCATGATTTTTGCAAATAAAATATATGTTATACGTTGCAAAAATAATATAATTTGAAAGTACATTCAGATACGAACCAAACGATACAATTTTTTGTGACATGCATTCACATTTTGCTTGTCAAATACAGTACGTGGTCAAACTTTGACCCAAAATACGCAAAACAAAAAAATACTTCCAAGACCAGCGCCGCTCTTCCGCTCTTCTCTTCTTAAACCACTGCCGCTCCTCTCCTGTTCCAATCTAAATCCAGCACCGCTCCTCTCCTCTTCCGTTTCAAAACCATCGCCCCTCCTCTCCTGTTCCAATCCAAAACCAGCGTGCTCCTCTCCTGTTCTAATCCAAAACCAGCGCTGCTCCTCTCCTCTTCCATTCAAAAACCACCGTCGGCGAGTGAAGGTGCTGTGGAGAAGTAGATTGATGGAGGAGTACAACCGATACGTGAGGATCGCAGACGGCGACCCTGTGAAGCTAGCTAGGATGTTGGAGATACAGTCTTGGTTTGACAACAAGGACCAACTAGCGGTGACGGCGACATCCATGGCCAAATATCTGCAACGGAGCGAAAAGGCGGCGATACTCCCGGAGGGAGTCACGCGGGAGTACATAGAGCTGCTCCTCTGGGCCATGGAGCAAACAGATTCACTGAATCCGATCGTGAGGGAGCGGTGGTGGGAGTATCGATCCCAGATGGAGCATCCACCAGAGATTGAAGGATCGAGCATCTACAGGGTGTCGTTTGTGAGGGTGTCGTGCCAGAGCGAGCTGGTGGAGTCTTCGGCGACCGAACCCAACTGCAAGAGGAGAAAAACAGTTGGCCCGACGACGCTTCCCCGCCATCCTCTCCCTCGCCGTTCACATCGTCTCACGGGGCAGCTGTCTGCCGCCAAGGAATAGGAGGGACTGCCCCCCTCCCATCCCAATAGTCGGGAGGTTGTGAATTGTCAGGAGGAGCTTAGGGTTGTTAGTATTTGCAGGTTGTAAATTGTGTTTTGTGTTGTGTATTTTGAGAGTACTTTCAGATATGAATGTCTTTTGAATTTTAGATTTGCAGTTTTGAGCATATGAAGTATTTTATGAATTCTACAGATCTATTTTTAGCACTTAAAAAAATGTAGTTTCATAGGAGTATAAAAGTGCAGACAATGTGATTCTCAGAGAAGAAACTGCAAGTTTCAGTTTTAGATAAGAAACTCCAAGTTCAATTTCAGATAAGAAACTGCAACTTTCAGAGGCAGAGCATTTATATTAACATGGCCTTTCAAACAGTGTTAACATCATGTTGGAAGTTTTATTCATGGTCGAAACTGGAACTACCGGCCAGTTAACATCATGTTGATCAACATTCATGCATAGCACATCTTCATATGATGCACAGTCAAAAACATATGCTATTTTCAAAATGCCCACACAATGTCGAGTGTGCGAAAAACAGAGAAAACAAGGGACGAAGTTTTGGCAAGTGTTGGACGTGGTGTGCGTAGATGACAATTGGGACCCACATGTTAATAAAGGCAGAGGCAAAAAATTTGGAGATATTTTCTCTGCATAGGTGGAATCGAACCCGGGCGGAACAGGTGTCGGGTAGTGTCACTCGGCCACTAGGCTAGTTCAGTTGTTTCGTTACTAATAAGGCACTTCCTTAGGTGGTCGGATCTCCTCCTACGCCTTTGTGCTCTCGCCGCGACGCCGCTGTCTGCCATTGTGAACATGCTGAACAAACGAGAGGAATCTGGAGAGGACTGTACGTGGAGAGGCGGACAGTCGGGACCCACCAGGTCTATGGCCGTACGCAAGCAAGTGCCTCATCAAAAATATACTTCCTCCTAATGCTATACTGACGTTGGGGCCCATGGGTTTGTCAACATAGTTAAAAAAATTTAGGTGCTTCAACGTAGTTACTATAGGAGATAAATTCACTACGAAGCCGGGGAGCTGGCAGGTATCATTTATTATCACTGGGGCAGCAAGTATCAGCTGGGTTTTGGGCTGCCCCGTCTAGGCTTTCTTTTTTAACATGCGTAGCCCACAACCTCGGATGGGAGGTCCATAGGCTTGTTTGTATTTTCTTGAGGGCCGTCATGTATCGACCGGCGTATTGACCTCCCATCCGAGATTTTATTTTTCTTGAAACATCGGCAGCCCAATTTATGTTTTTTTTTGAAGAAAACGCAGAGGTCTGTTCTATTTTTCTATATAAGAATAGGAACGCCTGGTCCAACTTATGTTTCCCTTCTAACTATATTATATATATTTAAATTATTTTATATGTTATTATATATTATTGTTATTGTCATCATATATTTAACAGATACTTACATATGTAAGAAAACAATATCCCACATCTTATTAACTTATAAAAATAATTTCTTAACAATAAAATCCTGGATTGTTTTTGGCAACGAAAATCCTAGTGATTGTGTACAAAACCTTGGTAAGATTTAAGGACCAATGTAATAATAAATCACTTATTATTTAAATATATATATAACAAAATGCTCAGGCCCTGTTTATTTTTTGATAACATTGCTGCGCCCACCCCAACATTATAATTAGAATCAGCCCAGCAAAATCGTGTATTTTGAGAAAGTGCAAATAGCCTGTAATTTTTTAGGAAAAACATAAATGGGCCGCATGGACGCTACATTATTTGTTTACTCAGCCCAGCTAATGGACTATAATTCAAAAAAATATCAAATTGACTGTAAATTCTACCCCGCAAAAAAAAGACTGTAAATCCTGAAAAAATGGGTTGAATACGTGCCACATTTTTGGAGGCTGAAAAGTTGGCCAATAGGTCGAAGCCAATGCAAGTCGTTGTCAACTTAGTCAACAAATTTGATTCTGACATCGTTAGCCGTTGGATTTACATCCAACGACCGGCATCCATCTTCAATCTCTCGTCTTCTTCCCCCAGCGCCGTCGGGACCACCTGCTCCCGCCTCCTGCTGCTAGCAGCTCTGCTTAGCACGCTTGGCTGTGAAGCCCTACTCCACCGTTGGCCAGGCCGTCCCTCCACCTCTCCACACCTCCTGTTCTTCTCCATCGACTGCCGAACCACACCGCACCAGAACCAGTTAACCCTCGTATACCTCTCCGTCTGCGACTCTACTCCCGCGTCTTCCCATCTCCGGCTCGTTGCTGTCCGGGGCCTCGCCGTCGTCCACCACGTTGGATGCGCTCTGCGCGGAGTGGTCAACATGGTCAACGAATGACACCGTCGGAAGTAGACTGTGCGTGGAGAGGCTGACAGCTGGGTCCATGGCCGCACGCAAGGAAATGCCTCCTTATTATGCGCAAAATAATGATTGCTCCACCTGACAGCTGGGACCCGCCGGAAGGGCCTCTGTATTTCACGAAAAAAACGTTCCCACCGCTGACAGGTCGGACCCACCAGCTATATCTTCGCACGCAAGGAAGTGCCTCCTTATTACACAAAAAATGAATACCCCCTGCTAGCTAGGACCCACAATAGTGGGAGGCTGACTTGTGGGCCAACTAAGTTGACGAGGACGGAGGGCTTTGTCAACTTAGTCAATATGAACGATTCTAGCTCCAGTGACCATACGATGTCCATCCAACGGCCGTAGTGCTTCTTCAACCTCTGGTCTTCTTGCTCCAGCCGCCCAAACCAGCGCCGGTCGTGCCTCGTGCTCCTTCCTCCCGTGGCTGGCTGCGATGCCGCGGAGGCCTCACCGCCCCCTACTACTCCCACCGCTGGCCAGGCCATCCTTCTACTCACCCACACCCCCTGTTATTCTGCAGCGACGGCAGCCTCACACCGCAGCGAACCAGTGAACCCTCATACTCTACGTGTGGGCATCCACTGCCGCGTCTTCCCCGGCTCCGCGTCGTCCCCTTCCTAGGCCTTGCCGTCGTCCACCGCCCTAGTGCTCTCGGCGCGGCGTGGTCAACGTGGTCAAGGAACAGCTTCCATCGGACGTGGACTGTATGTGGAGAGGCTGACAGCTGGGTCCACGGCCGCAGCAAGGAAGTGCCTCCTTATTACACAAAAATAATGATTCATCCACCTGACAGCAGGGACCCACCGGACGGGCAACCGTATTTCGCGAAAAAACGTTTCCCCCTGACTGCTGGGACCTACCAGCGACATCTTCGCAAGCAAGGAAGTGCGTCCGGGCAAAAAAAATGATTCGCCCCCCTGACTGCTGGGACCCACCAGCTACATCTTCGCACGCAAGGAAGTGCCTGACAGTCGGGACCCACCTGGTCGAAGCGTACGTAGCATTGTCATTATGGTCGCGAACGTGTACGTACATACTGGTCCATGTAGAGGTGCACACGTGTCGTAGTAGAGGCGCGCACGTAGCATGTACACGTACGTACAGCGGCCAGTGTGCAAGAAAGTAAATACGGCCACGTACGTACATACGGGCAGGGTCTCGAATGCCTACTCGCGCATACGTACGGCCAGGGCTCGTGTACATGGCTAGGTCGTAACAGAGAAACAGCTTCGTCGTCGTGATCATGGGGAGCCAACCGGCTGGGTCGGAACGAAATGCGTCGTCGTGTTCATCGGGAGGGCTTGGACGGAATAGCCGATGGAAATGAGGCCTGGCGTACCGCAGAACGGAGGAAACGGCCTTGTTCGACCGACCATGGTCGAAACAGGATCCTGTTCATTGGGAGGGGTCTGGCGTACCGCAAAACGGAGGAAACGGACCTCCTACGGTCGAAATGGGGGTCCTGTTGATCGGGAGGGGTGTGGCGTACCGCAAAACGGAGGAAACAGACTTGTGTTGGAGCGCTACGGTTGAAACGGGGGTCCTGTTCATCAGGAGGGGTGTGGCGTACCGCAAAACGGGACTCCACGGGATACTGTTCATCTCCACCGTCGACCCCCACCAGCCTCCACGGGCTACTGTTCATCCACCGTCGACCTCCTCCAGCCTCCACCTACGACTGTTCATCCACTGGCTCCTGTTCATCCAGCCTCCACCGCGCGCTACTCCACGGGCTCCTGTTCAACCACCCCTCCACGGGCTACTATTCATCCAGCCCTCCACCGTCTACTGTTCATCCAGCCCTCCACGGGGTGGTCCTGTTCATCCAGCCCTCCACGGGGTCATGTTCATCAAGCCCCAACCGGCTTGATCGATCGGGGTCCTGTTCATCCAAAGGCAACACCACGGGTTCCTGTTCATCCACCCCCATCGAAAACTATTCATCCAAACCCCCTAGCAATGCTCACTGTTCATCCAGAGGCAGCATCGATCGGCTTCAGTTAGCAGCAGTAGCGAAGGAATCGCTCGATCGGGTTCAGTTAACAGTCATCGATCGATCGCTCGGGTTCAGTAACGCGTAGCCTGCAGTGCAATCGCTCGGGTTCAGTTAGAGCCCAACGCCTCGCACCCACGCGCGTGTGTGTACGAGAGAAACGCGCATCGCTCGGCCCCGACCACCCACCGTAACCGGGAACACCCCGATATTTTCCTCGCCCTCGCTTCTACCACGGTTTTTTCCGTCATGGACGGCCCAAAGAATGTCATGCAGCCGTCTCCGGCCCGCCCAGGACGAAAAGCCCATTTTCTGTCATGATTTTTTGTCTTAGAAGTAGGAGCCCACCACATCTATGATGATACCAGGTTTCGTCACAATTATCGTCATAGAAGTGTCATAAGTATGACAGAAAAAAATTTCGTTCGGCCCAAAATGTCACGGATGTGTCTTTTTTGTTGTTGTGATTGTCAGTCATACTTTAGCTCATTATGGTAGGACTAGTGGCCGTATCGCTGTTTGTCAGGACCCCGATTCCAAGTCACATCGATCTAGCCGGTAACACCTCATATCACTTTGCGGCCTCACGCCCGGTATTCCCACGGGTGTCGCCTTACCATGGCCCGGGACTGTTTGCGCCTTTTGGCTCACGTATATGATAGTGTCGCTAGCATCCATATGACAGAGAACCCGGGCCGACATGACTAGTCGTGAACCCAAAGTGGCACTAACTTACAGGGACAGGCATACATGAATCAACATCGAGCATGTCGGTCAGCAGCGTGCGAATCCGGGCTGTAGCACTGGGCTAACAGGACTCCGGTGAACCGGGCTGTAGTAGGCTAGGCAGGACTCCGGATGTCACCGCGTGACATTTCCCCGAAGGGACAGACACAGGAACGAAGTGAATCACATGCAGGCCAGTCAAGTGTTCCGGAGCAGTAGTGCTGGGCTAGCAAGACTCCGGTGAACCGGGCTGTAGCGGACTACTATGGCTCATGGAAGCACAAGACTACATTTCCCCATAAGAGAGGCTACCAAGGATAAACAACTAGGTTGTCGGATCCCACACATACCAAGCATTTCAATCATACACACAATATGCTCGATATGTGTAAATACAACATGGCATCACAACAAAACTCTACGACTCAAAGTATTTATTCATTAGGCTCCGAGGAGCGAGATATTACAAACATGGGTCTCATGACCCAACAATCAGAGCATACAAGTCAAAGCACATGCGGAAGCTTAACATGTCTGAGTACAGACATCTACAGATGAAAAAGGCTGAGAAGCCTGACTATCTACCAGATCCTGCCGAGGGCACAAGATCATAGCTGAGGTATCAAGCTAAACATCGAAGTCCACACGGAACTACTAGCAAGACTGACGTCTCTCTGCAAAACATAAAATAGGCAAACGTGAGTACAAATGTACCTAGCAAGACTTACATCAGAACTAGCTACATATGCATCAGTATCAACAAAGGGGGTGGTGGAGTTTAACTGCAGTAAGCCAGCTTTGACTCAGTGGCTATCCTAAACTATGACTGCAAGTAACTCTTTTGAGGTGGTGCACACGAGTCCACATATTCACCGTACCAATATACCACTATGGATTCGCTCCCGTCTCCCTACGGGAACGCCATTCATAGCACTCACGCTTATCTTGCGCATTTTAGAGTATCCACCTTCACTTGTCTATGAACTGTTATAGGCAACCCAGAAGTCCTTTATCGCGGACACGGCTATTCGAATAGATCATTTATAACCCTGCAGGGGTGTACTTCTTCACACACGCTCTCGCCACTTACCACCATGTACACGTCGTGTATCTCGGCAACCTTCAAGTGGAAGCCTGGCGAGGGAGTCGGCCACGACCTGACTAACCACACAAGTCTCTAGTCCAGGTTTATCGCCTATTCGGGTTCCATCCGTAAGGAGATCCGGCCGGGGTTTCGCTCACAGCCCCAAACGATGTGTGCAGGGTTCCCGAGACACCAAACGGGCACCCGGTACACCATGCCACGGTGTATCTACCGCATCATAGCCCACCCCTAGGGTCAGCGCTACGCACGGCCTCCAACACATATCCTACAAACACCAGAAACTAGTTGCAACTCCTGGACAGAGATCAAGGCGATTAATAAGTCGAGAGGGTCCATTGGTTTCGGGCCCAATGCGTGGTAGTAGCTGTTCATGGATCACAAACACAGAACTCAGTTCCTGAGGACGGTTTCAATGAGACAACCCACCATGTACTCCTACATGGCCTCTCACCGCTACCTTTACCAAATCGTGTTCACACACTTAGCTCACACACAATAGGACATGTTCATCACCATTCCAATTCATCCCCGATGAATCAGACCTGACTCAACTCTAAGCAGTAGCAGGCATGACAAACAAGCATGAATGAGTAGGCACATCAGGGCTCAAACAACTCCTACTCATGCTAGTGGGTTTCATCTATTTATTATGGCAATGACAGGTCATGCAGAGGAAAAGGGGTTCAGCTACCGCAGCGTGTAACAGTTGAATCGATGTTGTCCTAATGCAGTAAAAGAGAGCAGGAGCGAGAGAGTGGGATTGTATCGGAATGAACAAGGGGTTTTTGCTTGCCTGGCACTTCTGAAGATAGTATAGCTCTTCATCGGTGTCATCGAACTCATCGTCGGAACCACGTCTATTGAGAGGGACAAATACCGGTAACAAAGAAGGAACACAATCAATGCAATGCAACAATATGATGCATGAACATGACATGGCAATATGATGTGATTTGAGCTAATGCAACTAAAACCAGAAGGGTTTGAGCTAATTTGAACCAAGGGTTCAAATTCAAACTCAAGTTATGAATTTATAATGTGCATTATCATGTTTTGATCTAAACAGCAAGGTTAAGTTGTTTAAACATGCATGAAAATGGTACAGATGGATAGATTGGATTTTTCTAATAATTTTTCATATAAAAATTATTTCATTTAGAGTTACGGTTGATTTTATATGATTTTTAGAAGTTTATAACTTTTTCTGAAATTTCCTGAATTAAATTAGATCCAGAAAATAGCTTATTGCGTCGGCATGACATCAGTGTGACATCAGCAGGTCAACACGCCAGGTCCAGGTCAAACCTAACCAGTGGGTCCCACTGGTCAGTCTCACAGTGATGGCTAGGCTCACAGACATGTGGGCCCGGTCAAAGGCCACGTCAGCACGGTCAATGCTGACGCGTGGGTCCACTGATATTATTAATTAACCTAATTATTTTGGTTATCCAGTAAACTAACAAAGCGGGTCCCATGGTCAGTGTCTAGTGTTAAACTAATAGGGTTAGTTAGCCCCTAATATAATGATGGCCACGTCGGCTAACCGACGATTAGCCGCCGGCGCTAAGCAGGACACGGCGGAGGTCCTCGTCCGGCCGTTTCCGGCGACGAGAGGTCGTGCAGATGGGTTCTGCGGAACCAGCGCGATGAGGCGCGTCGGACGGTGGCAGCTGCGGGTGCTGGGGTGGCGTGCAACGGCGGCGGCGACGAGCCGGGCGGTGGCCGGAGCTCGGGACACACGGGCGCGGTTGCTGCAATGCGTTAGCGAGCAGGATTAGGTGCTGGGCGGACTCCACATGGCTCCGGGAGCATGCGGTACTCGATGGTTCGAGCAACGGAGCACAGCAGCTAGGTTCCCGGCGGCCATGGCGGTCGGCGGTGCTCGGGCACGCGGGTGAGGGTGATACGGCACGGGAACGAGCGAAACAAAAAAGGGGAAATGGGCAGGAGCTCACGGTGAGGACGATGAGCAGGTCAGTGGGCTCGGGGGAGGCCGGACAGCGTCGGAGCATCTCCGGCGATCTCGGAGCCGAAGGTTGAAGACGACGACGTCGGCGTCACTGTAGGGCTCCCAGCATCGCTTGGCGCGGTGAGGAGGAAGAGTAGGTCGAGGCGGAGCTTTGGGATGCGTCGGGGAGGTGAGGCGGTGGCTGTGGTCGTGGCAATGGCGAGCGGCGGCGACGGGCGTGTTCGGGAAGAGAGAAGAGAGGGGAGGGGAGAGAGCTGCGAGGAGGGAGGAGGTGCAGAGGGTCGAGGGGGGGGTGCGTGGCGCCCTCGGGTGCCTCTAGCGGCGAGCAGGTAAGCAGGAGGTGGCCGGCGTGTGGTCGCGCGGACCGGGCACGCGCCCTTCGTCCTCCTGGCAAAAGGAGGAAGACGACAAGGAGGTGGAGATGGACTGGGCCGGCTATGCACAGTGTTGGGCTACAGGAGCACCAGGTAAGAAAGCCCAGGTAAGGGTTTTCCCCTTTGTGTTTCCTTTTTCTATTTCCTGTTTTATGTTATGGTTTAAAATAAATACTAAACCATTTCATAAAATCCTGGAAATCATTATGGGTGCTGTCTGAATTATTCCAGTGACCCTTAACAATTTCCAACATTTTTGGAGCATCTAAAATATATATAGCATTTAAATAGCTCCAATTCAAATATGTTTGAATTAATTCAAAATCCAAAATGCCATGGAAAAATGTGCATCATCTCTGGTTACTCTTTCCAACATTTTCCAAAAATGATGAACATTTTTTAAGGCCATTTGGGATCCTAAAAATATATTTATTTTTTAGTTGAACCTATTTGGATTTCATTGATGCTAGGGGTTGATCATCCCCCATTTCAAAGTTTCATAAAATTTAAACATGATGCATGGATGCTTATGCAAAGACAGACAAGGTCTAAGCTAGGGTTGTGACACTGTTTGGCTAGGTTCAGGCCCTGATGGCATTGTCGAACTTTGTAACTCCAAGTGTAGCCTGGCTACGTGAGTAATACAAGTTTGTTCCCGCAAAAAAAAGACATAGATATGCATATCCGTGTTTACGTAAAATTCCATCTCCATCTCCATCTCCAATCATATTTGTCCAACTGGCACATTATTTACGTTGTTAATTATATACGCAGCAATATTAACGTACATCATCTCTTGTTTGCGGGCGTCCGGACCGCTGCCACGCCCGCTCCTAACCAACCCGAACCCTCTTCATCACCAGCGCGTGCTTCCCGCCCGAAACGGTCAGTGCCGCATTCATGCCCGGCCAGAGCGGACGCGACCTCTCACTCGCGCCGGCATTGAAGCGGCTCGCCGGCCGAGAGAGCGTCGCCCGCGCCGCTTCCCGGTGCACGCGACTGCTCCGCGTTCAAAGGTGGCAATAGCCGGCCACAACATGCATGTAAAAAGTTCTTGGGAGTCCGTGCTATAGCTAGTTGTCCTCCCCCAACTCGTCAATCTCTTCCAGTAGTGCTAGTACTCCATGGCGCGATCCATCGACAAGCAGGCGGGAAAGTTATCGTATACTCGGTTTGCGGTGAGTGGCATGCCGAGCGACCGTGTGGGGTGGATGTCGGTTCTATATCCGGCGTATCTCGTAGTAGGGGTCCTAAGCTAGGCGTCCTGGAGCGATAGTAACATGGACACGGGATTTTACCCAAGTTCAGGCCCTCTTGATGGAGGAAAAACCCTACATCCTGCTTTTGATTGTATTCATATGGGGTGTAACACGGAGTACATGTATCTAAAACGAGATTGTAGTAATGAATATGAGATTGTCTATTGACTAGCCTGGACTCGGTTTATATATGCACCGTAGGCTTAGGGTTTAGAGGAGAGTCCTTGTCTTGGGCGCCAAGTCTTGTGGAGTCTTCCTTGTATGCGGCATGGGTTGTCCGAACTGGCCCGATAGTCTTGGCCCGATCCACCTGATTGGGAGACGACGTGGTGAGTACCCCCTAGTCCAGGACATCGTCAGTAGCCCCTGAACCAGTCTTCAAGTTGGGGACGCTCCTCAATCCTTCTGAACTGTTCTTCATCTTCGGTCGTCGGTCTTGAAAACTGGTTCAACAAATCCACTCATCTTCGATCTTGAGGATCGCCGAAGTAAATCGGAAGAGTTTACACGTCGGGTATCCGAGGAGCCCCTTTAAGTTATCAGCCTTTATCAATGCCTTGTTATTCTTACACCCACCTCGGGTTTGAGGTTGTTCCCGTGCAGCGGTGTCCTCTTGCATCCGAGCCCTAACGCCGGACTGCATTTGAGGTATCTTTTGCAGCCGAGCACCAACGTCGGACTGTATCCAAGCTCCAATGCTGGACTATATCCGAGGTGTCATAGATCACCTTGACTTAAAAAGTTTTAGCCGAACTTAATGCCGAAAATGCCCTCTAAGGAGCCAGCCACTCGCATCCGAGCTATATGCCGAACTGCTTCCGAGGTGGCTTAGCACCTCGGTCATGGGCTGATTGTTTTGGAAACGCAGTGTAATATATTAGAGGTAATAGTGATCGGCGGACGGGCCCCTGAGAGAGGGTCGTGAGAAATCGCTGTGATATATCAGCTTGATGCCGAATAAGTCCCATGTGGTATTTATTGTTGTCCGAAGACGCGCTTGTCCATAGTTTAGTTATGCCGAACACTGAGCACTTTGAATTTTCTGCATTGAATAGGCAATGTAGTAACCCCCGAGCCACTGGTCGGGTGGCAACACCAGATCAGGGGATCGATGTGTCCCTTTAATATTTATAAATAATGAGTGCGAAGCCCAGTAGCCCCCGAGCCTTAATGTGGGCATGGGTGGCCGAATTAAGGATCGATATCCGTTTGACAGAAAAAAAATTGTGTTTAACACAAACTTCTCGGAAAGAGAATAAAGATCTCTTAAAGGAGCTTAGGGCTGGTCGAAATCCGAGCTCGCCAAGGTAGGCCCCAAGGGGTTTAAAAGATGGATTGCAGTAAATGGATTTTACTCGCAATTTTTATGTGTAATGATTCTATGTGTCCAAGTACTTTTCATCATTAATGCTCAGATCCGCGTTGTACAAAACTTTGTTGACCGACCATCAGCTTCAACCTCCTCGGCCAGTAGCTGGGGAGTGTTTGTCCTACTTTATAAAGTCGTTATAAGGGCAAAGATTTATGGAAAACAAGGCAATCCGGCCATACGGTTTTATAAACAAAGGTACACGGAGAGATATGTTATATTACGTTTTAACGTAAGAAACGTCTTCCAAAGAAAATAGTCCCGATATCGGTTCCTTTCTTTGGGTCGTCATGCTTATCATGATCATGAAAACTCACCTCTAATCAATGTGGGAGGAAAATATTGAGGATTTAGTTCGGGGAAAGTGCCCGAACTCTATGGTATTAATGAACCAAAAATTTCACTTCCGTCGTTGCCGACCAATGTGATCCTTTAAGATTGCTAGCTTTTGGCTTCACCCAGTCTGAGGTACTAACTCGGATGACCCGGTAGTAACAATCACAGAGGTGCTCCCTTTACCGCCTAGCCAAATAATCGGGAACGTAGGGGTAAGCACAGGAGTTAGGCAACCCAGCTTGGCCAAAATCTTAAGTCAAATTGATGCATATTTATGGCTTTATAACGATGATTGCGGAAGGCAGTCCTCATATATTAAATACAAGTGCTGATGATATATTTATTTTGACTCCATTGCGACCATTTATCAGTTGAAAGTGGCCCATCGTCGGCTTCCACCCCCTTGTAGATGCTACACAGGGTGTTTCCGCAATGACAAAACAACTCTTAGCCGACGTCTCGGTACCTGAAGGTGGTTGTGTTAGCGGAAACGAGGCAATCAGATATGCGGGCTTTATAACTTTCACTTAGTCATAGGAGCATTAAACTGGGGAAGCTAACTACGAGCCCCCGGTTAGTGTTTGACACCGACCAAGTCTAGCCATTAACACTTCGGCCAATGTTATGAAAGGCCCATCGTTTAACATGTGGTAATCGGTATCGATCTATAGTGTGACACCATCATCGGATCGCTGACCAGTTTACGCCCATTGTGATAGTCAGTTTTCGGCTTTCTCCAGTGATGTGCTTAACCATTCGAGCTGGAAGCACAATCGCAGTGGTTCTCCCTTTGGACACCTAGCCGAACAAAGCGGAATATAGGAGGAAAGCACAGGAGCCAGGCAACCCAACTATTAACCACAGACACCATTC
Organism: Triticum aestivum; assembly: GCF_018294505.1. Taxonomy (NCBI): domain Eukaryota; kingdom Viridiplantae; phylum Streptophyta; class Magnoliopsida; order Poales; family Poaceae; genus Triticum; species Triticum aestivum. The sequence goes on from NC_057814.1 coordinate 433,572,524, forward strand.
GAAACCGATGCATATATAGTAATATCCGAGAATGTTTTTGCCAAATCTCTAAAGGTGTCTGGCGTTGCACTGCGAGACTTATGCTGGAAACACACAAATAGTTTAAAAGTGCCATAGGCTTGGAAAACCAAAAACTTCAGTAAAAACTCGACGTCCGAACTAGATCAAGTGTTCGGTGCCAATCCGAAAATTGGCTTTAGAAAAAAGAAAAAAATTGTGCTTCTGTCGTGTTTTAACATGACACATCCTATCTCAAGACTTAAAGCGGGTCGGCTTCAACCTCCTATCCCGAAGGCGGAGTCCTTCTCGTTAGGCCAGTTTAGCAAACTAAACTCTAGCGGCTTTGAGAGAGAAATTAGGCTCCCCGGCTATTGACCACACACTCGCGTCAAAAAAAGGAGTGATAGAAAAAGACTTTGCAACGACTAGGAAGAACACTTATTATAAAACAGCTCATACTAATTTAAGAGCCCCAAGTGACTTGGGTAAAAGAATTTTATGTATAATGATTGTATGTACCGAAGTACTTATATCATATCTGTGTTCACCCGAACTTTAAACGCGTCTTAACCGACCGTCGGCTTCTCCCTCTTCGGTCAAGGGCCGAAAAGTGTTATGTACTCCACCTGTCGAGAGTATCGACGGTGTTTCCGATAATCAGGCAATCAGGCATAAGGCTGTAACAGACAAAGCGCGCTCAGGGAACTTATGCTATATTACTGACGAAGTGTAAGAAGCATCTTCGAAGAAAATAGTACCCCCACCGATACCTTTCTTCGGTTGCTCATTGTTACTATGAGACTTGTGCAATAGACTTTTTGTACTCATGAGTTCCGTTGTGTGTCGACCATGATTAAAAACAATAAGAGTGCTAGCTTTCGGCTTCACCCAGTCTGAGGTCCGAGCTCGGATGACCCGATCGTGACAATCGCAGAGGTGCTCCCTTTACTCCCTAGCCGAACAATCGGGAACGTAGGGGTGAACACAGGAGCAAGGCAACCTAGCTTGCGGAACACTTAAGTCAACATGGTGCATATTGTGGCATAATACAGAAACAAGGAACGAAGCCATACAAGTATAATCATATGCAAGAGGAAAGGCTTCATAAATTAAGCCCCCAAGTAAACGGGGTATTTGAATTTGTGTGTCACAAACAAAGTTTTGACAAGTGAGTTTTTCACATACAACTTTTTACCAAAAAGGTATAACGCTTGGTCGAAACGAACAAAAATTTAAAACTGAAAGTTTTTGAGCATGAAAGCGACTTAGCTGGTTAATGTGCTCGGTGTCGATGCGCGGCCCGAGTTTACGGCGGGACAAGGTCCCAGCCCCCAAGCCGGTCCCGAGGTTGCGGAGCGAAGAGCTCAGCATTCCGAAGTGGTGGCATAGCACGGCCGAGTGAGGAGTTCGGCATTCCGAAGTGGTGGCATAGTACGGCCGAGCGAGGAGTTTGGCATTCCGAAGTTGTCACATGGCACGACCAAGTTGACGGAGCAGGTCGATAATGTGACCACGGAGTACCCACGTCAGCAAAGTGACGACACAATTTGGTCGATGAAAGTGGGGCGACGGCGTCGGCACGCCGAGGTGACAGCGCGGCCTGGTCTAAGTCAATTGCCTGCACAGATGAAATAGTGCAGGCCAGGGACAATAATAATAATATTTTTTTAAAAAAAATCCTCCACTTAAAATTAATTTAAGCGAAGTAAATAATTAGAGAAATATGTCCTGGTGATGTGACCGGCCAACACCGTTGATATGTCGGGGCGAAGCCCCCAGTCCAGCCGAGGTGATGAAACTGTTCGGTTGGTGACGCCGAAGTCCCCGGAGTCGGTTGATGAAGAGATGACAAAGCCTCAGGTCTAGCCGAGGTGACGCCGTGGCCTGTTCAAAACCGATTACGTGAAGCAAATAATTAAAGGAAGATGGCTTGAGCGCCCAGGTTGGCCCGACGGAGTGGTAGTGCGGAAAGGCCGACATAGGGACGCGCGTCGAGGCGACGCCACGACTTGGTCGACGCAGGCGGGACGATGACATCGTCCTGCCGAGGTGTTAGCGCGGCCCAGCCTTAATAGATTGCCTACACACACAAAGTAGTGCAAGCCCAATAATAATAATAATTAAAAGAAAATCCTTTGCATAGTTAATTAATGCAAAGTTTATAATAAAATAAATATGGCCTCCGAGCTGAAGTAAGATCGACAGCACGGGGACGTCGACGCAGATCGGAGGTCATCGGCCACAGTGAAATTTTGATGATGAACGGACAGCACGAATAACCTGCGCACGGAATTGTACAAATTACAAGTACAAAGGTCTTTGATAGTACTAATCTGCACGAACAAGTTTCATACTAGGAGAAATAGCACCTAATTGTTCGTAGTGGTCCAAGCTGCAACACCAATCATTGATACCAATATAGGCTTGGTCTAAAATTCCCGAAAAATTAGCCTTTTATGATTATATTGGTAATAATCCGGCAAAAGGGGGATTATTCAGAGCAGGCTCAATGGACAATGGGGATGGAATAGCTGTTGGATGGTTAGGACATCCCGTCTTTAGAGATAAAGAAGGACGTGAGCTTTTTGTACGCCGTATGCCTACTTTTTTTGAAACATTTCCGGTTGTTTTGGTGGAGCACCAATTGTACTATTGTACTAGTACTAATAGCGGCTGATCTCTTGCAACTTGAGTGTTTTGCATCTGTTGCCGCGGTGCAAGAATGCACTCTGCTGGATCGCATTAATAAAGCCAGTTTCCGAGCACGTGATGCGCGCTGCAAACCACTAGGGTTGACGTATTAGCACTTGTCCACGCACGCTTTGACCAGAATTAATGGCCTGACAATCAGCAACCTTGACACTTAATAAAGAAAGAAAAAGGGGAAGGAGAGAATCTCCCTGATGTGTCTGATGTGTGCTGCCCGAGAGCAGCTACTATCGGCTCCCGTGATCGCTCGGGACCTGCAGTCGTGGGGAGGCATCAGATCCCCATGCCTCTGCTCTGGGATTCGCCGTGATGGCCAGACACAGCTGATTTGATGAATCAGCTTGAGCTACGAAAGATGTGATAGCGACGGTTTGACGGATATTCGCCGTACAAGTAGACATCGCGTTTGCGAGAACAACTCCTCTTGAATCCGATCTGTAAAAATAAGTACACGAACGGCAGTACCAATTGACAAGGCATATTTAATTTTTGTAGAACAGATCTAGATTGAAAAGATAAAACCTGATTATGCCGCTGCTGAAAAAATTATTTCCATCTCGATCGACGAGCTCGGAATCGATGTAGATAAAATCAACCCATCGAACCGCGACGAACACCCGGCAGGCTCTCTGAATGAAAGCACCAATGTTGGTTCTATATCTGTAGGGGTCCTAAGCTAGGCGTCCTGGAGCGATGGTAACATGGACACGGGATTTTACCCAGGTTTAGGCCCTCTTGATGGAGGTAAAACCCTACATCCTACTTTTGATTGTATTCATATGGGGTGTAATACAGAGTACATGTATCTACCACGAGATTGTAGTAATGAATATGAGATTGTCTATTGACTAGCCTGGCCTCGGTTTATATATGCACCGTAGGCTTAGGGTTTAGAGGAGAGTCCTTGTCTTGGGCGCCATGTCTTGTGGAGTCTTCCTTGTATGCGGCATGGGTTGTCCGAACTGGCCCGATAGTGAACCGCCATGGGGGTCCTTGGCCTGATCCACCTGATTGGGAGACAACATGGTGAGTACCCCCTAGTCCAAGACACCGTCAGTGGAGCCGTGGAGGAGGGTGAGACACGAATGCGACAGACGTGATTTAAACGTTGGTTTTTCTCGATGGCGCGATCCAACGAAACGAAACATTGGTTTCTCTTCATTTCCATTTTTTCTCCGAAAAATGGAAACTTTCCACTCCATTTTCATTCCTACTCCAAGGTTGCCCTGTTACAACATTCCATCAAATACAAAGAAAAACTAACACGCATGCTGATGCATCTCAATGATTCACAGATCATAACCAATTTTTACTTCACAACTAAAGACAAAAGTTGTGAGAGCGGTACAAAAGAAAAACTACTGATGGGGTCACTACGACTTAAACCCTAAACAGGATTTAATTTCCTGGCTAGGTAGAACCCGTCGAAGGAAACACGACTGGCACCCTCGGGTCATACGATGCTTTTGTGCTGTTCCACTAAAATCGAGCTGAGCATCCCTGATGGCAAAGATATTGAAGAAGTGTGATTAGAATAATAGGACTGGCACTAGTTAATGAGACATAAACTCATCACAAATAGAAGCCGGTAGAAGTAGAGAAAGATCGACATGGAGATGGAGCTACGTGGGGAGCTGCGGCAGTGGAGCAAGCCGGCTCCAAAAGGAAGATGTACTACTACCTGGGACGTCGGGCTGTAGCTAGAAGGGCGGTTGGGACGCACCGACTGTGGGTTTTCTCCCTCGCCGATGTCGACCGCGTCTACGCAGAACATTGTTCCCTTCCCCCAGCGGCGGGATCAGGCCGGATATGTGACCAGCGGTGTGGCCATCGTCGTTCTATGCTTGTGAAGAGAGCAAGCCAAGCAAGCAGGCTTGTAGCTTAAGCTCCTGCTAGTGTATATATAGTGGTTTTCTTTTTCTCTCCATATCAACCATTTTATATTGCGTACGTGTCATTGAAGAGTGAAATGATGGTTGCTTCTTCCGACTCACTTACTGTGTGATTTGACTGCTCCTTAGTGGCCCCTACACGTACTCCCCCTACGTGTATGACCGTTCATGAGTCTCACTTGTACTTATCTCTATTTTCTTGCATGACACGTGAGTAGATAGGATGCGCATAGAGGAATTTTGTTACTGCACGTTGTTACGTAGTACTGTACTACTAGTACCTACTCCCTCCTTCTGGTTCACTACTGGTACTCCCTCCGTCCTGGCTTATTGGTCCCCTTTGTACTCAATTCATGGGCTCGTTTTCTTCAAGAAATTGTCTTTACCAACGTATTAATATCGGGAATACATGTGTGAACAACGAATGATTAAACCTTGCATGCAACGTTTTGACAAAGCATTGACTTATGAACATGTGAATGTAGGGGACTACAACCTCGTGCATGCATGCAACAGTCACACGTACACATGAACGCAAAAACACGCGCGGCGCCCTAATGCATGCATGTCTGAGCACACAACGAAACACACACGGTCACGCTCAAGTGCTCAACCTACACGTGCATGCACACACATACTCAGCCAGGGTGAGCTAGTGACCATATAAACACCGGAAAATGTATATATTGAGCGCAATGAGCGTATTATGAAGTCCACTGACCGTATTTTTACAAATATATAGTGACAGACAGTGTATTTATCTCGTTTTAAATTAAGCCATATTAACCGGAAAGGAGGCAGTATGGACTAACATTACTTTGTTGTGTCCCGTCAACTTGCCGAACGAGGAGAACCTTGCAGGATGGGAGAAGCTTGCGCGCGGTGGCTCGCAGGACATGGAGAAACTTTTGACTAATGCAAGCTCTCCCTCGCTCAGGCGGTGGACGTGCAACACTTAATTCGGTGTCAGATTGCCAGAAGCATACACTATACTAGTACTAGTATTATTGTTCGACTTCCTGAAGAGGCGAACAGCCAAGCACAAAGTTTACTAGTACTAGTACTACTACTATAGAGGTATGTACTATACTATACTAGGAACCGGATGGAGGAGCGTCTGCACTCTTATTATATTTTAAAAATGTGATAAAGCAATCTTCAACACATTTGGTTCTCTTCGAGGGTTCTCGCATGTGATAATGGAAGTTGATTGCGTGGAACACTCGCCACAATTCTCACTTAATTCTGGCTCAGATCCTTTTACAAATAGGAGCGCTCGGTAATATTTCCTCGTTTTTGTTATTCAGCATGTAAATAGGTCAGCAAACCTCGCGGCGCATCTTTGTGCGAACCGTGCTTGCTGCACTTTGAATGTGGTCGAGAGCTGGCTTGATGAAACACCTCTCTTCCTTCTTCCTTTTTTGCGGGGTACCTCGCTTCCTAGTGACCAGTCTCTTGGCTAATCGTCCTAAGAATGCTTATATATGAATAAAGCTCTCTCATTTACCCGCAAAAAAGATTAAGCCGTATTAACCGGAAAGAGGGAGTATGGACTAGCACTACTTTTTGGTGTGTCCCGTCAACTCGCAGAACGAGGAGGAGCTTGCAGGACAAGGTGAAGCTCGCTTACGCCTTCTGACTAATGCAACCTACCCTCGCCCAAGCGGTGGACATGCAGCAGTTCATTCGGTGTCAGATTGCCACAAGCATACACTGTAGTACCCAACATGCGGAGTACCATCGTTGTTCGACTTCACGAAGAGGCGAAGAGCCAAGCGCAAGGTTTATAGTTGTACGAGTAGTACTACTACTAGAACCGCATGGTGGAGCGTCTGTACTCTTATTTTATTTTAATCTCTGATAAAGTACACATTTATTCGGGAGAAGGGCGGAAAACGGCAGCCAATGGTAGTGTTAAAAAACATCAAACATGTAATGATGATATCGATCAACCATGCTCGAATATATCTTGGCCTCCGAGCGAGCCCGTCTGTGTGTTCTCGCTCCTCGTCTCTCTCAAGGAACGGCGGGTTGGCAATTTTGCCGTCAATTGAGATCGGTTTGCTCACACTCCGGTCCCACATGTCAGGGATATGCCAAGAGGAAGTGCATTGACCGACTGGCCATACGCGTACTTGGTTTTGCACCTTCAGGCCATGCTTGGAATGGTTGTATTTCAATACGGAGGCGTATAACTTACACCTATAAGTTACTGCACACTGTGCAAATTCCAGCCGGAACTGAAACGACGGGCGCAGGTGTTTATTTTTTACAAGTGTATTCAAAAGAGAAACAGTGATCCAAACAGGGCCTCATACTACTCCTCCCTCCGTCACAGTTTACAGGGTGTGCTTCATTCTGATGCATTTCTCTCCATGCATTTCCACCACCAGAGAGACTTTAGAGCGTATTGATGGTTGCTTCTTTCGAGCAACTTACAGTGGGAAAGGTGGGGCTTATGATTTGACTGCTCATTACTACTCACTATTAGTGCAATGCAACAACCGGGCTGAGTCTCCCATGCGGTTGTGCACTACTCCCTCCGTTCTTAAATATACTACGAAGTATTTGTCTTTCTTGAGATTTCAACGAGTGACTACATACGAAGCAAACTGAGTGAATCTACACTTTAAAATATGTCCATTTGAAATTTGTAAAAAGACAAATATTTAGGAGCGGAGGAAGTATAATTTTGTGCATTGCACATGGACCCGGATGCTGAAGAGGCTTCTGGCAATGCTATCAAGATTCCAACATTTGTTTACATAGTTGACGTACTATACAAATAATTTTCCAGTGACATGAAATTTTACAATGCTCTGAGCTTTCAGCTTTTGTTTCGTGTGTCCTTCCATCAATGCTCTTTTGAAAACAATAAAAAACTAACTTCCTTGCTAATGCATCTCAATGATTAGCAGATCAGAGCTAATATTTACATCACAACTGAAGACAAATTTGTGAGAAGGTGTTAAATTAAAATTGATCCATGCTTTCATTGGCAGGAACGTCCCCCCAGCTCTGTCTAAATCAACAAGGCATGTTGGCAAAAAAGTAGCTGTCTGGAGCATGCAACATTTCGACCATTTTGTGCAGTTCCACTAAAATAGAGCTGAGCATCCCTGTTCCAAATATATTAAGTGTGATTACGATAATAGAGGACTGCTGATGATACAATAAACACACAAATAGAAGCCGGTCACCTTTGCAGTCTCTCTTAAGACTAACTAGTTGGAGAAGATTAAGCAAATAGTTGGAGAAGATTAGGCTCGGAGTTGGATGAGGAGGATAGAGCAAAACCAATCTCCCTTTGTGCAGTCGCATTGAAATGTAGACGTTACCCTTGTGACATTTTAGTACAACTGCACAAAACACTCTTAAGAAAAAAGTGATTTGTGCAGTTCACCAAAAGGTCGCAATAGCAACGAGGTGAAATGGATAGCCCTGTTTGCAAAAAAGAGGTAGAAAGGAAACAATTACTGGCCAATAACAGTTGATGACACATGCGACGACAAAAAAGAAGCATATTCCATGTCCTAAGGTGTCACAGCCCCAGATCAGCCCTTGCTTGATTTTTCTTGCCTCCATGCATCATGTTTAAATTCAAATGAAATTTGAATTGAGGAATTTTCAAAGCCTCAGAAACCTTTTAAAAATGATCAACATTAAAATCTTCTCAAAGAAGCCTAAGAAAATGTTCCTGTTAAACCTTGAAAAATATTGGCAAGAATAAAATTCAAACCAATATTTTTGGAAGGTTTAACATATTTATTATGGGCCTTTGAATTAATCCAATAAATACTTGAATTGGATCTATATTTGTTATATAATAAATATATGTTCAATAATTCTGGAAATTGTTGTGTAGCTTTGGATAAGTCCATCTGGTTTACACAATTATTTTCATGAATTTTGAAAATGGTTTGGTCTTTGAACTGAATCAAAACATAATAGCAAAAATAGAAAACAGAAAGAAATAAAAAAGGAAGCAGAGACTTACCTGAGACCCACTTACCTGGTGGCCTAGCAGATTCGGCCCAGCCCACCTCCTCCTTCATGCCGTCTTCCTCCCCAGGCCAGTAGGAAGAGCGCGTGGACGCAGCGCGCCGGCACGCGCCCCGGCCACCTCCACCTTGCCTGCCTGCGTCCCCGTCACCCTGGATCTCTCCTGCATCGCCACGCACCCCCATGGACCTCTCTTACTCTCTCCCGTGGCCCTCCTCTCCTCTGCTCTCTCTCTCACGGCCGCCCAAACTGGCCGGTGCCCGCCGCCGCAAAGCACCGCGCCCACCACCGTCCCCTTGCCCCATGGTTGTGACCTCTAGCTCCGCCTCGATGCCGTGAAGCTCCAAGCCGAAGAACGCGCCCGCGGATGCCCTGCAGCATCGTCACCGTCGCCATCTTCCTCGTCTGCTCTGACGAACGTCGTTGTTCGATTCACCGACCCCCGAGCGTCCCCGAGCACGCTGAGCTACTCATCGACCTCGCCGTGAGCTCCTCTACTGAACCCCTCTCTCCCAGCCGTCGTTTTCTTCCTCTAGCCCCGCTGACCACCGTGCCCGAAGCTTGCCGCCGCACAGCCTTGTCGCCACCGCAGCCACACCTACGGGAACCCGCAACCGAGCACTGCAACATGCGCAGCACGCCGTCAGGAGTCTAGAGCACTCACCCGTTGCTCCTACCGTGCGCCGCAACGCCGTTTTCACCAAGGTCCGAACTCCGGCCACCGCGGTTGTCGTCGTCGCCGTCGTTCCCGGCCTCCCGGCACCCAACCGCCTGCACCACTGGATGCGATGCACTTCCAGCTCGCCGTAGAACCCAACCGCGCCCTAAACGGTGCCCTGTAGCGCGAACCCGCCGCGTCTCCGCCGCGGTTTGTGTCACCGGCGGCTAAAGGCCGGCGGGCTGACGTGGCTATGTCGTTAGTTGCTAATGACGCCTCTAATTTAACCCCTGACCCACTTACAAGTGGGCCCCGTGACATAAATTAACCACAGTTTATTTCCTGTTTAGTTTAGCTAATCACAGTGGCCCCACGCGGCAGTGTTGACTTTGCTGACGTAGCCTTTGACCGGCCCCACCTGTCAGTGACCTAACCAGCACTGTCTCACTGTCCAGTGGACCCCACGGGTCAGGTTTGACCAGGACCGACCCTGTTGACCTGCTGACGTCAGCATGATGTCATGCTGACGCAGTATTGGTTTTCTGGATTTAAAATAATTCAGAAAATTCCAGAAAATAGTATAAACTTCTAAAAATCATATAAAATCAACCGTAGCTCAGAATGAAATAATTTATATATGAAAAATTATCAAAAAAATGCAATCTATCGGTCTGTATCATTTTCATGCATGTCAAACTAAGTTATACCTGCTGTATAGGTGAAAACATGATAATGACATTATAAATGCTAAATATGGAGTTTGCATATGAACCCTTAGATCATATGGACCTCATTTAAACTGTTGCTAGATGTATTAGTGTAAATCATAACATTCTTGACATGTCATGACCATGCATCATATTGTCGCATTGCATTGATTGTGTCCTTCTCTGTTTGCCGGTAACCGTCCCCTCTCAGTAGCCGATGCTCTGATGACGTGATCGATGACACCGATGAAGAACTATAATATCTTCAGAAGTGCCAGGCAAGCAAAAACCCCTTGTTCAATCCGATACAATCCCATTCTCTCGCTCCTGCTCTCTTCTACTGCATTAGGACAATCGATTCAACTGTTACATGCTGCGGTAGTTGAACCCCTTTTCCTCTGCATGACCTGTCATTGCCACAGTAAATAGATGAAACCCACTAGCATGAGTAGGAGTTGTTTGAGCCCTGATGTGCCTACTCATTCATGCTTGTTTGTCATGCCTGCTACTGCTTAGAGTTGAGTCGGGTCTGATTCGTCGGGGATGAATTGGAATGGTGATGAACATGTCCTACTGTGTGTGAGCTAAGTGTGTGAACACGATTTGGTAAAGGTAGCGGTGAGAGGCCATGTAGGAGTACATGGTGGGTTGTCTCATTGAAGCCGTCCTCAGGAACTGAGTTCTGTGTTTGTGATCCATGATACAGTTACTACCACACATTGGGCCCGAAACCAATGGACCCTCTCGGCTTCTTAATCACCCTTGTCCTCTGTCCAGGAGTTGCAAGTAGTTTCTGGTGTTTGTAGTATGCTGGAGGCCGTGGGCAGCGCTGACCGGAGGGGTCGGCTGTGATGCGGTAGGCACGTGGCACGGTGTACCGGGCGCCCGTTTGGTGTCACGGGAACCCTGCACACATCGTTCGGGGCCGTATGTGGAAACCTCGGCCGGACTCCCTGCGGATGGAACCTGAATAGGCGACAAACCTGGACTAGAGACTTGAGTGTTTAGGTAGGCTGTGGCCGACACCCTCGCTGGGCTTCCGCTTGAAGGTTGCCGAGTACATGTCGTGTAAACGGCGGTAAGTGGTGAGAGCGTGTGTGTCGAGGTACACCCCTGCAGGGTTAACATCATCTATTCGAATAGCCGTGTCCGCGGTAAAGGACTTCTGGGTTGCCTATAACAGTTCATAGACAAGTGAAAGTGGATACTCTAAAATGCGCAAGATAAGCGTGAGTGCTATGGATGGCGTTCTCGTACGGAGACGGGAGCGAATCCATAGTGGTGTATTGATATGGTGAATTTGTGGACTCGTGTGCGCCACCTCAAAAGAGTTACTTGCAGTCGTAGTTCAGGATAGCCACCGAGTCAAAGCTGGCTTGCTGCAGTTAAACTCCACCACCCCCTTTGTTGATACCGATGCATATGTAGCTAGTTCTGATGTAAGTCTTGCTGGGTACATTTGTACTCACGTTTGCGTATTTTATGTTTTGCAGAGAGACGTCAGTCTCGCTAGTAGTTCCGTGTGGACTTCGACGTTTAGCTTGATACCTCAGCTACGATCTTGTGCCCTCGGCAGGATCTAGTAAATAGTCAGGCTTCTCAGCCTTTTTCATTTGTAGATGTCTGTACTCAGACATGTTAAGCTTCCGCATGTGTTTGACTTGTATGCTCTGAATGTTGGGTCATGAGACCTATGTTTGTAATATCTGGCTCTTCGGAGCCTAATGAATAAATTCTCTGAGTCGTAGAGTCTTGTTGTGATGCCATGTTGTATTTGCACATATCGAGCATATTGTGTGTATGATTGAAATGCTTGGTATGTGTGGGATTCGACAACCTGGTTGTTTATCCTTGTTAGCCTCTCTTATGGGGAAATGTAGTCTTGTGCTTCCATGAGCCATAGTAGTCCGCTACAGCCCGGTTCACCGGAGTCCTGCTAGCCCAGCACTACTGCTCCGGAACACTTGACTGGCTGGCATGTGATTCACTTTGTTCTTGTGTCTGTCCCTTCGGGGAAATGTCACGCGGTGACATCCGGAGTCCTTCCTAGCCTGCTACAGCCCGGGTTCCCGGAGTCCTGTTAGCCCAGTGCTACAGCCCGGATTCACACGCTGCTGACCGACACATTCGATGTTGATTCATGTATGCCTGTCCCCATACGTTAGTGCCGCTTTGGGTTCACGACTAGCCATGTCGGCCCGGGTTCTCTGTCATATGGATGCTAACGACACTATCATATACGTGAGCCAAAAGGCGCAAACGGTCCCGGGCCATGGTAAGGCGACACCCGTGGGAATACCGTGCGTGAGGCCGCAAAGTGATATGAGGTGTTACAGGCTAGATCGGTGTGACTTAGAATCGGGGTCCTGGCATAAGGGAAGATAACAACCCGGTTGTGTTTGTCCAAAACGGTGTGAAGACGAGATTGCAATATGGAAAGTACGCCGGACGAGCTACGTTTTGGGCAAAGAACTATGTTAGATCCACATGCAGCAACGTGGGAAGACAGGCAGTGGAGCAAGGCCGGAGGGGATACCTGGGGGTCGTCGGGATGTAACTAGGTGAGCAACGGCGGGCGAGATCCGCCCATACTGCGGCATCGAGCATGTGGCGTAGGCCCTACCGCGCCGGAGCTTGGTCAGAGAGAACGGAGGGTACCGCAGATCGGGACGTGCTGCCTCGGCGCCGTCGAACGGAGAAACGATGCACATCCTCCCTTTCCACCGGCGGACAGGATGTGGTCGGATCAGTGACCAACGGTGAGAGGGAGAGAGGCCGCCGCCGCCTTGTGTGAGATACTCTGAAGAGAGACAAATCCAGGTAGGCAGGCTCCATTGTATATAGTGGAGCGGAGTGCCTTTTTCTCCATAAAAATCGTTTTATATTCTGTGTACGTGCCATTGAGCGATATAACTTTATTTAAAAATAGCGCGCCAATGCATCAAGTCAAACTTTGTTTCGTGCATGCGTGGTACACGACCTCCGTAGGTAAACAACCGCTACACGCATTCAAATTAGCACGTGGGCTGCCATTTCGTACAGAAATGAGCTCCACCGTGTACCCGCGTGGGTGTGGCTGGGCACGAAGCGTGAGTACGTGCACATGTTCTCTTCGTGTACGTACACCACCTACGTGGGGTTGTGTGAGAGAGATACAAACGTAGAGAGATATAGTGTGTGGGTTCGTGAGTGTTTTTGGGAGGGGTGTCAATCAAAAAATGTAACATATGCAATGTGTGTGAAAATAGAGACCTGAATATATCATATATATAGAGGGGGCGATCACGAGAAGAGAGTGGAGGTGTCATCGACTTGAGGTATCCTTAGAATCGAAGAGAGGGATGATGTGTGTGTGTGTGTGTGCGCGCGATCGATAAAGAGTGCCGTCGAATTTGTGTGTGCCCACGTCAAATATATAGGGTGGCTGGCCTACTGGAACGTGAGAGGGGACAGGTGCAGTTTGTCTCTGTGGCATGGATACCTGCCTACAGCGCTCGACTATCGGTGTGTGGTGGGGGGAGGCCTTATTAACTATATAGGTACAATGGCTGGTATATGTGTGGAGGAGGAGAGAGGCCTACCTTATGTGTTAAGGGAGATTGATCGACATCCATGCATATGTGTGGGAGAGGAATAAGGTTGGGAGAGAGACAGAGCTAGAGTGTTGGAGGGGGTGGTAGTGGAGTTGCTTCTAACAAATGGTGGGAGAGGCTTGCTAGACAAACAGAGGGAACGCCTGCAATATCAATAAGAGAGGGGATGGCTGCCTGTCTGTGCGCGTGCGTGTGAGAGACGGTTCAGGAGGCACGATATGGCTGTGGTAAGCAGACATAACTACATAGGAAGATCAATCGTCCTTTATCAGAGAAAGGAGAGACATAACTTGTGAGGTACGTCGATTGATTGGTGGGGGTAAAATAGTTAAAGTCGACCTAGGTATATGTAGGGAGATCGATCGATATACATGCATGTATGTGTTAGACGCAAATAAGGCCAGGGGAGAAGGATAGAGAGAGAGGGATGCATCTAAGAGGTGGCGAGAGGCATACTATATCGAGGGGGAAGGAGTGTGCGAGTACGAGATCGATGAAAAAAGTGGTGGGAGTGAGGCATGGACGGTGAGAAGAGAAGAGGGGAAGCTTGTGTTTGTGGTAGGCACACCTGGCTAGAGAGGCATATTGATCGATGTGTACTGTAAAGAAGGAGCTGGGGGCCTACACACACCGTGGGTGAACGACCTAAAGTGAATAGACGAATTTGCGTGATGAAACTAGAGAATGTTGAGGGAGGGTGAGAGGGATGCGGGCGTGTGCATGCACGAGAGAAAGTTAGCGCTAGCTACGAAGATAAGAGGATTGTGTGGGTGTAAAAGACGAAAGGAGATCATAATTCATTATAAAAAGCGAATTCGGATATTTGAAGAATTTATCATAGTGTTTTAAACTGACGCATGCGTGAATATATATAACGGTGATACACATGGTGTGGTTATGAACATGTTATACTACATATAATATATTTTATCTCTACTCTTATAAAAAACAGAGTTGTTGATGATGGTGTGCCTGCCATCCTGCAATATAGGTCGCCCGATTTATATCTGACGGATAGGAAGGAAACTATGGCAATTTTGAAAAAAGATACCCACACCCCTCTCCATATTTGCAAATAATGCCTCCCCTTGATCATGTTGATGTTCCGTGGAACGCATGGGCATCTTCCTAGTACTACATATAATATATAAAACATTGATTATAATTTGGGCTAAGTGTGGCTTTTGCAGCTCAGGGCTAAATACTTGTCATAATGTAGGGGGCGGGGCACTATACTTTGTGTGATAAACACGGTGTACGTATGGAACATGGTTTATATTATGAATATATAGTTAGTACATCAAATGTACTATTATTTGGAATCAACATCTAGTGTATTCAAAAGATTGAATTCGAGTTCATATAGTACACATAGTTCATATCTATCTCTATAGTAATCATGTGGTGTGTTGTTAAGGTAATACACGAATGATGGTTGAAGTTGGCAACAATCATGATTGTAGATTCTTATTGAAATAGAGAAACGAATTCAAATTCAGTTCGAATTGCAGCAGTAGTATAAACATTTGGAATGCACTAAAATGTTGGTATGAGTAGGTTACATGCATTATACAGCCAGCGAAAAAAATTAATTGGACATAACATGGATTCATACTCGCTCTTTGTGTAGCTTTGAATAGCATTTGTATAGTAAAATGGGACAAGACTCTCTCTTTGTGTGGTGTGAATAGTTTTTATTTTTTCATTTTTTCCGTTGAGGGAAGTGCGAATTGATTTGGTACGTACAAGTACAATATTACACGTTAGGCTTGTCCCTAAAATTCAACCCGCGCCTTGTTATATCCCGAAAATTCTGATATCGTGCTCCCAAAACTGGCGCCTTCACAACCCGCGCCTTGCTATCCCGAAATTACAACGCGCGCGAAAACTCCCTCCATCTGCCAAATCCCGACATGCAAAATCCCCCTTCTAACCCTGAGCCGAAAGGGCCGCTAGTTCAAATCGGTGGGGGTACTTCTGTAACACTCCCTACATTTTGGACAAGCGCGTCCCTAAGTCATGGTTCCCCCTCCCATCGCCTCCTTTTCGCCATTCGAAATCTGGCTGCTATAACCTCTCCACTCCAGCCGCGAAACCCCACCCTCCTCCGTCCGGCACCTCACCGCTGCCCAGCCGGAGCCTCTTCCCCGACAACGTCGTCCACCGCAACAGCTCGACGTCCCTCATCCGCCTCCCCGGATGAGGATCTGTCGTCCACCCCGTCGTCCCGCCGGTTCAGCCACCCCGTCCTCCACCTCCAAGGAGCTGCTCCGACGATCGCCTCGTCTATCGCGGCTGATCCATCCCCACAACGCCGCCTTAACCTGCTCCACCGGAACTGCAACATCCTCACCGACTCCTTGTACGAAGCCGAGGCCTAGTCGGCGCCACCAAAGAGGTTGTACACTCATCGCATCGCACCTTCTCCTTAACTCGACCTCCCGGCGCCGACGGTGCTCCATCCCGCACCCCCATGAAGCGGCTACCTCGAAGCTGGTGTCGCGGGCGACATCTCCACGGCGGCTCTCACCAGTGCGAGGCCCCTTCGGCGGCGGCATCCATACCAGCCGGATTTGCTGCTGCTGCTCCGGCTGTCACTCGGTCGCTCGCGCTGCTGCTGCTGCTCCGGCTCTCGCTAGCTCGGTCGCTCGCGCTGCTGCTGCTTCGGCTCTTGCTCGCTCGCTCGTGCTGCTACTACTCCGGCTCTCGCTCGCTCGCGCTGTTGCTGCTGCTCCGGCTCTCGCTCGCTCGCTCGCTCGCACTGCTGCTCTCCCCCTCGCTCGTGCTGCTGCTCTGATCCGATTTAGCTACACTTCAGTCGGCTAAATCGACTTTTGGGTCAGTCGATTTTCAGGGGGGTGGTGGGTCTCGCCGGAGTTAACGAAGAACCACCCACAGCGGGGAGGGGGCTCGCCGGAGAGGAGGCGGCGGCGGACCGGCGGTGGGGAGTTTTTTCTGGGCGGCGAGGCGGCGGCGGACCGGCGGTGGGGAGTTGTTTCGGGGCGGCGAGGCGGCGGTGGGGAGTTGTTTCGAGGCGGCGCGAGGTTTGGCCGGTGGTGGCTGGCGGATCAGGGGGGTGCAGGTTGAAGATGAACTGCAGGCCCTCCCTAAACTATCCCATGTAAAGTGCCTCTCTGCTACCATTGCGTTCAGTTTCGACAGTAACATTCAGATTCCACGGTAAATTTCACTTTTGATAGTTAAGTTTAGAGTCAACAGTTTTTACCTCATCTATTGTAGTCAGGTGGTTTTTGGTGATGTAAATTTTACATCTATCACTTTTTGGTAATGAATTTTACATCATCTATTGGAGATGCTATTAGAATCCCACTTGAGATTAACAATGTGTGTCTTGTGCTGCTTCAGCCTTGACGTCTTACGGCTCACCGGAGCTGCTCCAAGGACGGAATGATCCATCACAACAAAGCAGTGCCCTGGATGCTGTCTACAGATTCCTCAGATCGTCCTCCACACCTCCGACAGCCACCTCTGCCTCAACTTCTTCAGCGACCAACCCAATGATGCTGAGGTCGACACGGCTACGGCAAAGAGGTTGTACACTTGTCGCATCACTTATTACTCTACATTCATGTCGATCCATTAGGGCTATTGTGGTTCAACGGAAAAACATAGCAATAGGAAATTTTCCTATGGCACTCTACTATTCAATTATTCATGCATTTTATTGAAAGGAATGGAGCAAAACATCCACCTGGACCTACTTTTCAAAATCCTATGCATGAAAACAAGACCAAGTGCATTAGTGGCAGAATAACATTCTAACTGTACACACTTTCATATGGTTTCACTTTATTTTGGCCATGTTTCTTTGCATTCCTCTCCTCCTCCTTTTCCTGTGAACCAAACACCCAAGTTGACAGAAATCATGTGTTCACAAATGCTCTGTTTCCCATGTGCATTCCTATCCTATTCCGGTGTTTTTCCTCCTATCCCTGCGTTTTTAGAATCATGCAAGCCAAATGAGCCCTTACAGAATTACGTCAGTTACAGGTACGTATCAAAGAAAACTTTGTGTGGTTTGTCCTGCTCCTGCCACGACGTCGTCCACCTCACCTGAGCTGCTCCATCGATAGAAGCATCCACCAAACCAGACATCATGACTCCTGACCGTCTTTCACCGCCTCCGATCTCCTTCCCTGCCGCCGGCACCCACCGCAATAGCATCACCATCATCGACTCAGCAGATGAACCTGAGGAGTACACGGGTCCACAAGAGAGGTTGCACTCTTTTGTTTCTGCTTATGTTATGCACTGCTTAATATTACCTACTATTTTATTGTCCTGTTCACCTCTTAGACTCCAAGTCAGGTCCAAATTGATGTTCAAACTTGAGTTCTAAATTAGTTGTGGGGCAAATATTGAGGCAACAATGAATAGTATCTCTGTCTAATATCTGGTTCACCTAGGGTATGCCTATGTTGTTCATCTTGGGTGGGAAACAAATAGTAAAGCAATCATCATCTTTTTTTATTAAATTAAAGCAATCATCAGCCTGCTATCATTATTTTTGGATCCATCCACTGGTTGTTACCATTACTCTAGATTTTTGCATGCTCTCCTTACATAATCTCACTATATTTTTTTGTATGCATGTCAGATATTGTACACAGTCATGCTGAACATGTAGAGAAAAAGAGAAGAGTTTTGCGCGGCATTACAATGTCATGCAAACATCGCTCCATGGTAGGTTCAATGGCAAGCCCTCCCCCCTTCTCCAGATTGTAATCGAGAGGAAGATATCTGTTCTGAGGCGGATTCAGGCGCAGCTGACCACTCCTATTTACCCCCAAGGTGTTTGCTCTAACTTGGCATGATGATGTTAGTCATATCATGCATGTGTTGCCTTGCAGTGCCTACTTTCGACATCATATATGTCATCTGCTTAGTTTAGACATGTTCTATAATGCCACCTGTTTAGTTTCAATATCATATATGGGAATTATGCAATGCCATCCTGTTTAACCAGGCATCATATATTTGAGTGATATCTAGCCCATCCTTTTCTTCATTAAATTTCCATTTGTCGACAATGTTTGTACATTAAACTACTCTTCCTGTGAATTAGCCATTTGAGGGGGTGATGGAAAAATCTGGAGTGAAAACAAGGCCTTCAGAGCAGACAATGCTACCTGTCGATGCAGATCTCTTGCTGGGTCCCGATAGCTCCTCAGAGATGGATTCGGAGACACATGCACTACTGCAGGATGCTGCTAACGCGACACTACAATCAGAGACCCTTCGACAAAACTGTGTGCGATGCAATAATTGCAAACGGTGGTGTAAAAACCGTCGAAAAAGGTGCAAAACGTTTGTGATGACGGATGCATCAAACACGGTTCAGATTTTAGTTGCGTGTGCAATTCAGGGCGTACGGTTCAGTTCAATTAACCATTTTTGATGAGTAGTAACAAAAGAAACAGGCAGCCAGATGAAGGTGTGTGCGATGTACAGCATACGGTTCACTCGGATGAACTGTTTGTGATTAGGCAACACAAAAGAAACGGTCAGCCAGATCAAGGTGTGTGCGATGTACAGCATACAGTTCACTCGGATGAACTGTTTGTGATTATGCAACACAAAAGAAACGGTCAACCAGATCAAGGTGTGTGCGATGTACGACATGCGGTTCACCCGAATGAACTGTTTGCGTTGAGACAAGAGAACATAAATGGTTCAATATAACAAATACCATAAATATTGCAAGGTTCAAATTCAAAGATTACAACGCCCAAATTCAAACATTGCAAGCTGCGTCATTTCTGAAAAGGGATCAGCCGCTGAAAAGTCATGTATGGGTTTGACACAATGATTTCCAATTGCTTTGCCATATGTTCTTCCCATATGAAGTTTGGCATTTTTGGAGGCACTTCCATTCAACAGTTCCAGCCGGCTCTGCTGATCATACCATTGATCTTTCCTAATTAAATGTGTGTTCAACCTCAGTACACTCAGCACCTTTGCTCTGGCAAGAAAGAACCTGGCGAGTGTAATCTCCGGTGGGGTCCCTCGGTAGGAGTTCAAAGTAATATTTGAGAGATGCAGATCCAGGCATTCGATGTGATTGTCGTTATAAACAACATCCACCGGGCCTAATATGCACTGCAAAAGAAGAGAACGTGTTAGTGCCTACATGCAGTTTTGAACACTGCTACACGCCCATTTGGTTTGCAGGATTGGTAAAATGCACCAACGTGCCATCTTTGATCTGGCATGATTAACATGGGCATTTGATTACAATCTAGAAACATGTAGCCTTCTTCACAAGAGATTGGATTGGATGAAAAGTTCCCTAAGAAAACTAGTACAGATGAATCCAAAGGAGAAATTCTTATGGACGATTGTAACCATATGAATGAAGCAACCAATATGGGGTGGGGGTGTATCTCCTAAAATCCTCCAAAATTCCTTCAGAAATAGTAGTACATTGTCATTGTGAACTTGGGAAAAGGTGCAAAAAATTGAACTCCCTTATGGTTAACATTTGACAGGAAAGGAACATCACCTCGATATACAGCTTCTTCAGGCATGGAAAGCATCTCAGGCAACTGAAAACTTGGTCCAGGTTGGGGACGACAGATTCTAGTGCCAAGACCTTCACTGTGCCCAGAGTCTGGGTGAAGCTTCGCTGGATAACAGACGAGCATACATCTTCAAAACTAGTTATAACGTTGATATCAAGAAGGAGAGGTATATAAGGCGACTATTGTACCTAAAAGTTGTAGTATTTGACAGACGAGTAGCCCACCACTTTCAATTTCGGCACAGAAATGACATTGATTCTTGTTGGACCTTGTTGATCAACTACAAGTAATCTCTCAAGTGAAGGTGTGTCCTGGATGACCATATTGTGGTCCACCTTTTGTGATCTCTCGTTGCAGCACCAGAAACACACATAAATAGTGCGGAGAGTCCTGGAGGTGATGTGCAAGGTACTCGACCAATTCATCGCCTAAAGACGAAGGAATTCGAGTGCAGTACAGCCGCGGAGTAGGCGCTCCATGTCATCCTTTGGGATACGGACGGCAACGAGCGCGAGGTGCTTTAGTCGTGGTAGAAAAAGAGCGGGCACGTCATTAAGGGGGGATGGTAGTTCATGAACTTGGCGAGGCCTAGCATGGGCGCGAAGCGGAGCGCAGACGTTGGCAGCAAGCTCATATGCCCATCATTATAACTTAGCTTCTCGAGCTGATCTATTGCGCGGGATCGGAACCACTCGTCAAGCTTGCCTCGCTCCCTGCCATTGGAACGGAACTTGCCCGCGATAAGGCCTTTGATTGGGCCATGATGACTGCCGAGGATCTGGGAGAACGCATCCAAGCTTTGGCGATAGCCATGGCAGAGCTTGTGGGCGTGGAGGAGGTCGACAGGGGTGCGGAGCCATAGGGTGCGCCATCGCTAGGAAACGGTGGCTGTCCTCGCCCGATTTCTGATTGGGAGGAGGGATATGATGACTATCAACATATCATCGGGGAGGTTGTTGATGAATTCTAGGCCTGCTGGAGTCGCTTGCGGTTCTTTCTCGACCCGCCTCCGCTTGTTGGCAGCCTTGTTCTCCACCTCGTCGGCGAGGACGGGAACCTCTGTCTCCATATTCACGCTGTGCTCCGGTGCTTCAGCAGCCCCGGCGTCGCCACTCCCTCCGATGGGGCGCTTCGGGGCATCCTCGTACACTGACGGCTTTGAGGACTTAGAGCGGCGTCGAGGATGCGGGTGGAGAGAGAGGAATTGTGTGTGTGGCGAGGATGGGGGGTGCGGCCGCTCGACGGCACCATTAATATAGACCAGTGGGAGCGAGGCGGGTGCGGTCCAAGGCTGTCTTGCTTCCCGGTGAGAACGACTACTTAATCTCTAGTACGAATGAAATATATGCTTAATTACTGAATTTTTGTTGCAAAAAATAGATGGTGATATTGATTTTTAGCTGCATATTTTGAAAAATTGCAGTGTCTCTTGGCTTAGCGCCGAAGTCTGGCTTTAATTTGCATACCATAATCTGAACCATTTGCGTTGAAGAGATGCACAGATCCTGCGTTGACCAGCTTGTACGCTTCCCGGTGAGCCTACGCACCGGACTGCAGTTGCACGCCTCCCGTTCAGTCAAGCAGCTGTCCACACAGCACCTCCTATAGCCATTAAAACCAAGACACGTGGCGTCACGTGAATGGTTAACCAAACGCACACGGTTTGAATCATACAAACGTTTGATATATTAAAGTGGCAGCTATATTTTTCAAAATGCCTTTGTTGGCTATCATTATTCGAGTGCGCCTTCTCTCAAAATGGACACGAAAAATACGGGTGCCCTTCCATGATAGCATGCCAAGTTTCATGAATTTCAGACGAGTTTTGGATTTACTAGAATTTAAAAACCAGGCGTCTCAATGTTTTGCCGGCAATCAAGGGTGCCCTCGTGTTTGAAATTCATTCTCATTTCTTGCATGGGACCTAAGAATGCACCCAAGGACACATATTTGATTTTTCAACCAATTTATATGCACCGGAGCATGCGCATGTAGTTCAAATTTGAATTATGCACATAAATGCATTGAAAACTCAGTTAATGCATAAAAATGTCCAAACGAACTGTGAAAAATCACAAAAATTCACACAACACTCCTATTGTTCTATGTTGACACGAGAAAAAAACTTGAAAGCAATAAGAGGCAATGGATATCGTTTCATCCCCAAAGGTTGGACGTTCCCTACCGAAAACCATCATGCTTGTTGTGAGAAGCTCTGGTTTGTGAGAAGCATATACCCAAACCTGCCCCAAATGGGACAAAATTTGTACAACGGCATGTTGATGCCGCTCCATGATAGCATGCCAAGTTTCATGAATTTCAGACGAGTTTTGGATTTACTAGAATTTAAAAACCAGGCATCTCACTGTTTTGCCGGCAATCAACGGTGCCCTGGTGTTTGAAATTCATTCCCATTTCTTGCATGGGACCTAAGCATGCACCTAAAAACACAGATTTGATTTTTCAATGAATTTATATGCACTGGAGCATGCGCATGTAGTTCAAATTTGAATTATGCACATAAATGCATTGAAAACTCAGTTAATGCATAAAAATGTCCAAACGAACCCCGAAAAATCACAAAAATTCACACAACACTCCTGTTGTTCTATGTTGACACGAGAAAAAAACTTGAAAGCAATAAGAGGCAATGGATATCGTTTCATCCCCAAAGGTGGGACGTTCCCTACCGAAAACCATCATGCTTGTTGAGAGAAGCTCCGGTTTGTGAGAAGCATATACCCAAACCTGCCCCAAATGGGACAAAATTTGTACCACGGCATGTTGATGCCGCTCCATGATAGCATGCCAAGTTTCATGAATTTCAGACGAGTTTTGGATTTACTAGAATTTAAAAACCAGGCATCTCACTATTTTGCCGGCAATCAACGGTGCCCTGGTGTTTGAAATTCATTCCCATTTCTTGCATGGGACCTAAGCATGCACCCAAGGACACATCTTTGATTTTTCAACGAATTTATATGCACTGGAGCATGCGCATGTAGTTCAAATTTGAATTATGCACATAAATGCATTGAAAACTTAGTTAATGCATAAAAATGTCCAAACGAACCCCGAAAAATCACAAAAATTCACACAACACCCCTGTTGTTCTATGTTGACACGAGAAAAAAACTTGAAAGCAATAAGAGGCAATGGATATCGTTTCGTCCCCAAAGGTGGGACGTTCCCTACCGAAAACCATCATGCTTGTGGTGAGAAGCTCCGGTTTGTGAGAAGCATATACCCAAACCTGCCCCAGATGGGACAAAATTTGTACCACAGCATGTTGATGCCGCTCCATGATAGCATGCCAAGTTTCATGAATTTCAGACGAGTTCTGGATTTACTAGATTTTAAAAACCAGGCATCTCATTGTTTTGCCAGCAATCAACGGTGCCATGGTGTTTGAAATTCATTCCCATTTCTTGCATGTGACCTAAGCATGCACCCAAGGACAAAGATTTGATTTTTCAATGAATTTATATGCACTGGAGCATGTGCATGTAGTTCAAATTTGAATTATGCACATAAATGCATTTAAAACTCATTTAATGCATAAAAATGTCCAAACGAACCCTGAATAATTCCAATTCTTTTATGATCACTACAGATAAAAGGTATAGCAATTCAAACACCGTCCATGGCCGTTGTGACCCCATTATGTAATTCAAATCAAGACCAAAAATCAAGTAGATCCCACACAATTTATTACAACCAAGCGTGTGAGATGCAGCACAAAATATCTTTGGACCGTGTCTGAATAAGGGACCGTGTCTGATGACACTTTGCGCGCCAGTTTTTTGGCTGAAGCGATTCAAATTTTCGGCTTCCGCGGAAATATCTACCTCCCCGCCCCCTCCCCCTTACCAAAAGCCACATTTCCCCTCTTTCTGCCTTCCTTTCCAAGTTGAAACCTTCACTCCTTGCTTACAGCGCCACCGCCTCCTCGCCGGCGACCCTCCTTCACGCTGCTCGGCCTCGCCTATCCAAGCAGGTAATCCACACCCGACCCCCATCCTCCTCCTCCTTCCACATCCCACATGGCCCGACCGCCGGCGCAAGCGCGACACCTTCCACCCAAATCACCGACCCCTCCACCAAATAAGCACCGGCCTAGGCCATGGTGCACGCAGTATAGCCAGGACCTCAAGGAGCATTTGGCAGCGGAGAAGCAAATCGCGGCCGCACGCGCGGATGAGGTCGCGATGGCTGCCATTCGTGCCGACCCCCAGATCTTGGAGGAGCACCTCGCCGTCGAGGCCACCGTTGACGCCTCGCGCGCCGACACCGCGACGCGGTTGGCTACTTTAAACGACAGTTCATGGCATTTTCTCGAGGCCACCGTCGGTGCCTTCGACGAAGACTACGAGGTGTTTTCTCAGCGTGCACGTGCTTACCTCATCTCGAGAGCCAACAGGTTGGTGCCCGGAGCGGCTCAGGTAACTCACCGCTACAACGAGGGCACCCACGATGCGGAGGCCTCGCCGTCTTCCATGTCCAAGGAGCCAATCGTCATCGATATCTCCGACAATGAGGAGTAGCTTGTCTTATTAGCTCACTATAAGGACCCATGTTCAGTTTGCTAACTATTGCCTTTCCTTAACAAGTTCTAGTGAATTGTGCTATCTACTTTTACCATGCAATCTTTTTCTATAGTGTATATGTTCTATATGTCATGCAATGTGGTGTTCAATTAACTGCTTGGTTCAATTATGCAAATGTGATGTTCAATTCTTCAGGGTGCAATATTTCCAAGTTGTTAAGCATGCTTGGTTTGGTTAACTGTCTAATCTTCTATTAGGAGTATGTTATATTGTTCAATTGGTGTTTACTTAACTGCTTGGTTCATTTGTTGTGGCTTGGTTCACTTGTTGTGGTGTTTAGTTAACTGGTTGGTTCAATTCTGCAATGCGATGTTCAATTGTCGTGGCTGCATTCTGTTATTGTATGCCATGTGAGTAATAAAATCGAATTTGGCTATACTAAATACATGAGAAACAAATACAATTGCTATATTTCCAAGTTGTTAAGCATGCTTGGTTTGGTTAACTGTCTGATCTTCTATTAGGAGTATGTTATATTGTGCAATGTGGTGCTCAGTTAACGTTTGGTTCATTTGTTGTGGTGTTTAGTTAACTGCTTGGTTCAATTCTGCAATGCGATGTTCAGTTGTTGTGGCTGCATTCTGTTATTGTATACCATGTGAGGAATAAATCAAATTTGGTTGTACTTAATACATGAGAAACATATACAA
Organism: Triticum aestivum; assembly: GCF_018294505.1. Classification (NCBI taxonomy): domain Eukaryota; kingdom Viridiplantae; phylum Streptophyta; class Magnoliopsida; order Poales; family Poaceae; genus Triticum; species Triticum aestivum. The sequence continues at coordinate 433,597,884 of NC_057814.1, forward strand.
GTGCTATATTTCCTAGTTCTTAATCATGCTTGGTTTGGATAAATGGGTTTTCCATGTGGCTTGAATTAATTTGATGAATTTGCAATGTGCTTATTTATCATCAACATATTTTACTGATAGCATGCAAACCCTTACTTAACCTGATGACTAACTACCTTATATGTGTTGCAGGGAAACAATGGGAAGCACTGAGGTTTACAAGATGGTACTAACTATTATACCTTGCCTTTTTGTATTCCTTTGCCCCATTTCCAATATAGAGAAGATATTTATGCACATCCTTGTTTTCAGGCTTCACTGATGATTACCTCTCAAACCACCTCTGTGGTCAGGGGGCGAGGAAAGTTTTCATACAACACCCACGGTTCAATATTGAAGTGTTCCTGAAGAGGTCGAAGGATGGACAGTCAATCATCCACAGGCACTGGCCTAAAGTTGCAAAGACCTTCAACATGAATGAAGGCTCAATATTCACCTTTCGCTACATCAGTTTTCCAGATGAGGTGCATCTCTCTATGTACCGTCTAAGATGCTAATTTTGAAAGGTTCTAGATGTTGCATGTGAAACTTGCTGCTGGTGCAGTTGTGTAATGGGGTAGCTGAGTGCTGAAGCTATATCAAGATCATTTATGAAATCATGCTTCCTTAATATGGAAATGGAATATATTATGTGCTTAATATGAATGTCAATTAGATTAGTAAATGGATTATTAATAATAGGGCAATTAGCCTGCTAATTGGCCAATTAGCTTGCTAATTGGGTTTTCCCATTGCAAACGGTTAATGAGAAACCACCGTGGGCGATGACCTCAGGCAACACACATAGTTTCTAGGAATAAATCGCGTTGGATCAATGAACAATCACACACGACATTCTCTTCAAAACTGTTTGTGTTACGCCACCTTGTGCAAACATTTTCCTTGGAGCGACTATGTGGGATGTACATACGAACGGAAACGTTTAGCGGGGACTGACTGTGTGGGATGTACTTGCGACCGAAAACAATTTCGCCATATAATTGTATTTTTAGCTATAATGTATGCATTTCCGTATTTGCGCGCTCGCCGGTCGCACACGGCCTCATTTTGCCGAACATCTGTGCTAGGAGGGCATATCCCCGATGGTTTCTGGGTCGTGTGGTAAGGACCCCCCTATCGCCCACACTCACTTGGCGACGGTTCCAGATGCCATCTCGGAAAGGGGTTAAAAACCGTTTGTTGAGGACCGACGCGCACCAGTGATGACCAGTCCTATTCCCCCACCGAGGTGTATGCTCTAACTTGGCACAGTTCTACTACTCATATCATGCATATGGTGTCTTGCATTTCATAATTTAAACATCATATACACAATATTCAACACCATGTTCTTAGTTCAGACATCATATATGCGAATGTCCTCCGCTTAGCATATAAATTACATATGTGAATTAAATCATGCGATCCTGGTTACTTAGATAACATGTATGTGAATTATGTCATGCGGTCCTGTTTAGTTAGTCATCATATCTTTGAATTATGTTATGCTATGTTATCCAGTTTAGATAGACATCATATATGTGAAATTATGTCATGCTATGCGTTTTAGTTAAAACAATATACATGTCAATTATTTAATGCCCTCTTTTTTCCACACTATCTATTGCATCTGTCTCTCATACAATGTCGGTACATTCAATTATGTTTCCTGTTTATCAGCCATTTGAATTGGAGCGGGTGATGGCAGTATCAAGCGGAGTAAAAACACGGTCTTCAAATAAAACAGTGCTACCTCTTGGTGGAGATAGCACCCCGGTTGTACATGCACGAGAACCAGCCCTACCACGCATAACCCAGACTCTCGCAGATTTTACCCCTACTGCGATGGACAGAGAACCACCTTCACCCAATCTAACCCCAACCCTAGCAGATAGTAACCCAGTTCCTGTTGACACAGCACCATCTCCACCACAGAGCTCCCAAACAAGAGCAGTTAGTAAGGCAACTCTAGTGCCCAAAGCGCCAGTACTACCACGGCGAACCCCAACTCCACCAGTTAGTACACCTATTCCTGTGGAGGAAGCACAACCAGCCATTCATAGTTTAGCATCTATCACATTTGATGTTGTTAAATCCTATGTGCGTATCTTCCCATCATGTAAATAGTATACTGAAGGTGAAGGAAAATGCCAGTTGCAGGTGTTTGTCCAGGAGTTATGTGTAAGTAATGTTATTCATGGCAATTACTTTGCTTTGTCCCATACATTCTACCTCCATGATGGTTATAATACAGCAAATTTTCCCATTTTTCTCTATAGAGAAGGACCAATTTGGAAACTCAAGATGAGGTAACCTGTGCTAATACCTCTGCTATCTTCAAGAATGCTTGGTGGCAGTATCAGAATTATCTGAAGAAAACGTACTTCACTGGCAAAGAAACTCATCAAATTCCCTTACGTTCTCCTGAGACACATTTACTGGATGATGACTAGGAACGCCTTGTTCTTTACTGGTCCCGAACCAAGAATGTGGTAAGGTCTATGAGCTCATTTTATTTTAAGTACTATATGCTTGCATCTTACTGTACTCTGTTCATGTAGAACAAGTGCTTAAACCTGAAGAACAACTGTTCTCATTTAAGATTCCATTGCTATCGTGCATACTGCTTTGCTCTTGTATCACTGTATTTACTCATATAAACTTATTTTTAAATTGAACTATCCAATGGAAACTCCAATGGCACAACATGTATGTTTACGCATGTTTCTTTAACAGGTTTTCTCTTATAAATAGCTCTGTTGATTTCAATTTCAATTGTGTATATAGTTGACTTCTCATATCATGCACATTACTAGCATCATAACAGGGCCAATAGTGTTGTTGTACATGTAAACCCGTGGTACCCATCTTAAATCTTGTTGTGTCGTTTAGTTTCCCACGCTTTGTATCCTTTCAGTGCTGCTTTCTCTTGAACTGATATGATTTGAACCGTGTCTCTATTTTGATTTGGCAAGACAATGCAGTGACCATAGGACATAGATATATGTTTGTTTGATGCTTTTATAATGTAATACTTGGCAATAGAAGACTTGGTAGTTTAATCTTGTCCACCTTACTAATGAACTAGTTCACCGAAATGAGTTTCATATACTAGTACATGCTAAACATGTTATGTGTCTGCTTGTTTCTTCTTTTAGAATGCTGACAGAAATTGGGGAAGAGTGCCTTATTAAGAAATGATAAAGGAAGTAATGCAGATAAGGTTCAGGATCGTGAGACATCCTTGTTGGTCTCCAACAAAGCTGATAAAACAGCTAAGGAAAACTATCTTGAAGACAGTGAGGCAACCCCAAAGTCTTGTCTTGGTTTACTTTTTGAGTTACCGGCCACTACCGCTTGCACAAGCTATTCAAACTCACTGTCTGAATCAGTTCAGTTTCTTGAGTCTCAACTACAAGCTGAAAGACATCGATCAGTTGTGCTGCGACAAGAAGCGGAAGGACTGCGGAAGTCCCTGGAGCATTCAGATGCATACTTTCTGGTGCAACAACAACCGTTGGAGGATTTTAGCGCCAAACAGGACAAAGCTAATAAGCTTGCTAAGCTTATTGCCAGCATGGTGGATACCCAGGATAACGTTTCTTGAGCTCTTCTAAAGTTGTTTTAGTTATGGACTTGTTTTGCTGCTGTGTTTATTTGCACAGGTGGCCAATTTTGACGGCGAGTGTATGTAATATGCTGCTTTGTTCCCTATATTTGCACTGGTGGTGAACTTTGATGCCCAGTGGATGTAATATGTGCAATAGCTGTAATAGGCTAGCATTAGTTGCTTGCTTATTTATTTCCTTATTGTCTTGTTTAGTTGTTTGCTTGTAGTCACTCCAGTTCCTTTTCCACGTTTTTTTAGTGGCCACAATAACCTAGTTTTGGTAACTAGGCCACAATAATCATGGAAACACACGGACTGTTGTAACCATGCGCCTCCTGCGGGCCGTAGGATCCGTGGGCCTTCTACGGGCCATAGGATCCATGGGCCTTTTACGGGCTGTAGGATCCATTGACTTTCTACAGGCCGTACGATCCATGGGCCTTCTACGGGCCGTATGATCCATGGGCCTTCTACGGGCCGTAGGATCCATTGGCCTTCTACGGGCCGTATAATCATTTCGCCAAACATGGGCCATACTATTCGTGGACCATAATGGGCCGTTAAAAGGCCGTATTTGATAACGCTATGAAAACAACCCAACGGGTTAACGGGCCACAAATGGGCCGAATGTAACCATGGGATGTATTTGGCCCACAAACGGAACAGGCCAGTAACGGACCGTATCTAACCGAATTCTAGAAATGAGCCCAAGAATAAATGGGCCCTTAGAAGGCCAAAAGTTAACACGGGCTGGAAACGGCCGACGGAATAATGGGCCGTTAATGGGTATAAAGCGATACACTGTTCATTATGGGCCAGTTTCATCCTGGGCCTTTAATGGGCCGAGAGTTACAAAGGGCCTCATATGGGCTGAAAGACATCATGGGCCATACATGGGCCGGAAGTTACAATAGGCTGGAATCATATTGGACGGCCCAGATTAAGCTACTGGGCTTAATTTCGATAGGCCGTAACGGGCCGGTAGTAAGCGGGCCGTAAATGGGCTATATACGAACAGGCCGTTAACAGGCTTTCCGTGGGTCGGCTCGTTACCTTTTGACCAAGTCAAACGGGCCGTCCTTTTCACCGGAATGGGCCTCTGTTGGGCCGTGCCACGTGTCGACGTATCATAGGCGCCTCCTGTCCAATGAGTGGATGACATCTGTCCGAATGTTGAGCCGACACGTGTTTCCTCCGGCCAATGTGAATTTTACACATGGAAAATTCCCATTGGTTCGGGCTGTTAACGGGTTATCGAATCCAAAACCGGACCCGATAGCTTAACGGCGTCCCGTTACGGTGGATGCCATGTGTCGGTCACCCTTGACGAAAGCACTTCTATGACGCGCGATTTATCATCATGGAAGTGGACACTTCCGTGATGATAATTTTGGTAATGTCATGGAACACTTCTACGACAGCACAGGTATGACTATCTTGATTCTATCATAAATTTGTCATGGATGTACATGCATGACAGAAAACGTGACCTACTGTAACAAACATGTATCATCACGGAAGTGTCTTTTTTTGTAGTGAGGGAAGGGGAAAGCCTAGCCTATCAAAGACTAGCAGCTCCAAGCATCTTGCAGCATCAGAAGAGATAAGAGTGGCATATCATAATATTAATAAGTATGTTGTAACATCGCCCAGAGATCACTTCCTCGACTCCCTGTGAGAAAACAATCCCGGGGCCACATATCCATAACATGCCTCAGCATTCAGTATCCAGTTCTAGTTGTATCGATCGGGATACAACTCCGAGCGTCCGTTACCGTGGACCCGACTATTCGAATAGATAGAATTATTCCCTGCAGGGGTGCACCAACTGACCCAACATGCTCGATCAACTCCGGACGGGCACACCATCAGGTCATGACTGGCCTCGGCCGATCAACACGCTGCAGCCCTACCTAGGCTCACCAGAGAGGCCAGCACGCCGATCTACATTCCTAAGCGCGCAGGGGTCTTGGGCCCATCGCCCTTTGCACTCCTGCACGTTGCGAATGCGGCCGGTGAGCAAACCTGGCTACGTCCTTAAAAAGGCAGGTGCTTACGTAGTCCAACCCGGCGCGCGCCGCTCCATCGCTGACGTCCGTTGAGCTTTCAGCTGATACATAAGACGCAGAGTGCCCATACTTATTCCCGTGTGGTGGTTAGTACGAAAAGACCAGAGGCCTACTTGGATCAAATATCCAAACCGTTAGTGTCTTGGTAGTGTGCGGTAACGAGTAGAGACACGATCATGTGACCCTGTCGCCCCGTCTCACGGACTTGAGGCAAGGGCTAAGAATGCCCGGCCACGCCACGTGGAAAACTTGTGGGTATCCTCCAGATCAACCCGACTTCACATCACTCGCGTGTACCCCTCAGGGCCGACCTGATGTCATCATGGCTCTGTGGTAAGTCAAAGTGACCGTGTGTCTGAAACAGCAAGGGGGAAACCTGAGGAATCACCCTCAATGGATTCCCACTCGATGTAACCATCAAGGTGGACTTGGAGGAATCACCCTCATTGGTCCACACTTGAGGGATTGCACAACAGAGTCGTTATCAGGAATGGTCAAGGAGGAATCACCCTCGATGACCACGACCGAATAGCTACACTACAGGGTTAACATCAGAAGTGCTGATGAGGTATCACCCTGGGCACTCGATAGTAACTCTGCAGAGTCGTACAACTAAGGGGGGTGATGTGCGGTGTCGGGGCCTGGACATCGATCATGTTGATCGAGTCATCGAACATAAAGCAGGGCAACTGGGACAAGGTGGGGGTCACTGATGGATCTCTAACCAGCCTATACTAAGCAGTTTAGAATAAGCAGGTAAGGTATGAAAGCAGGTAGCAAAAACAGGCCATGCATCAGAATTGGAGCAAACAATAACAGTAGCAAAATCTAATGCAAGCATGAGAGAGAATGGAATGGGTGATATCAGAGTAATCAAAGGGGGGCTTGCCTGGAAGCTCTGCTGAAAAGGAAGAAGCATCATCATCGACGTAGTCGATCACGGGGGCATCATCGGTCTCGGGGTCTACCGGAGAGAAGAGGGGGAAGAAACAGTAAATACAGAGCAAATAGAGGTACCACTAAGCATGACATAACGAAAAGCAGAACTAGGGTCGACCTAACTAAGTGTTGCATGATAAGTGAAGGGGGAATTCAACCGGGAATGTTTTCCCGGTTCCGGACCTGTGTCAGACAGATTACCGGAGGGGGAAATGTTCCATGTTCAGCTAGTTAGATGCATCTAACAGGTAAACGGACCGCGATTTCAGATTTGTTATGTTTTTCTGAGAAACTTTCATGTAGAAAACATTTTCATCCGAGTTACGGTTTATTATCTATGATTTTCTAAAGTTTTAAATGTTTTTTGAAATTATTTAAATTAACAGAATTAACAGAAAAGGAATATGACGTCAACATGACATGGAGATGACGTCAGCAGTCAACAACCGCACTGACCAGGTCAAACCTGACCAGTGGGGCCCACATGTCAGCCTCTGTTAATTAACAGAGTTTATATTAAACTAACCTGAGGTTAAATAGCTACTGGGCCCCACATGTCAGTCTCTAATTAGTAACTAATTAGGTTTAATTTAATAAACCATTTTAATTAGAGGATTAAGTGATGGGGCCCGCACGTCAGCGTCACAAAGACGCCCAGTCAGCACGTTGACTGGTCAAACAAGTCAACGGGGACTCGTGGGGCCCAGCGTTAGTCTCTCAGGGGGGCCACTTGTCATGCCACATCGGTGACGGTGCCGGAGATAACTCCGGCGACCCAAAACGCGGCGGCGGGAATGCGTCGGATTCGCTCTACGCAGCACCAAATCACGCGCGGTAACGTGCGTTCGAACGGCCCTAGTGCTCCGAGTCAATTGGTGGCGGCGCCGGACCAAATGGTTGCCGGAAACGGGACCGGCGACGAGCTACGGCGGCCGCGCGTACGGGACCTCGACGGAAACTACACTAGGAGGCACGTGCTCGGGCCTGTTGGGCTCCTGGGAGCACCAGGAGCTTGTCGGTGGCCTCAGGCGGCGGTGACGTCGACCACAGCGACGGGCACAAGCTCGTCGGCGGCGAGCAGAGCACGGACGCGGCGACAGCTAGCTACGGCATGTGAGAAACCTAATGGAGCGGAGCAGGTGGCGGAGGAGCTCACCGAGCGGCACGCCGATGGCCCTTGGTAGTTTAGGAGCAGCGGAGCGGAGCGGAGCGGAGCGGATCGGCGGCGGCGGTGCGTCGGGATCCGAGGAGGAAGAAGATAGCTTGCCGGCGATGCAGAGGTCCTCGTCCCTCGTACGTGGTCGAGGAAGAAGTGGCCGACGTCAGCGAGCCCAGAGGACGAGACAAAGAGACGAATGGGGCGCAGTGGTCGCGTGGATGACGGAGAACGTCGGTGATTGTGTCGGACGAGGGGGGAAGGGGATCTGGAGAGCGAGGAAGAGAGCGGCCGAGATGTAGAGGGGAGTGGGTGGAGGTAGGTGGGGGAGGACTCGAGGAGCCGGATGGGGGGGCTCTTATTCACCCGCGGCGTTGCCAGCGGGGTGGTCGGGCGGCGACGAGCCCCTGTAGCAGCGCGCACCGGGGGAACAGGAGGGAGGGGAGAGCGACCGGAGAGGGGGCGTGGGCCGGCCTTGCTGGCTTGGGTGAGACGAAGCCCAAGTGGGGCAGGGGCTTTCTCTCCCCTCTGCTTTTCCTTTTCTTTTCGTTTTATTTCTTTTCCGTTTTCATTTAATAGTAGCCTTTTGCATTTTCTTTTGCACTAATTATCATTTGCAAAAATGTACCACTGGTGAAAACAAATACTAGGGTCAGTGGTGCACTGCCACCATAAGCTTGGGATTTATTTGAATTCATTTGGAATTTCCATAACTGGAATAGCATTTTAAAATGCTGGAATGGCACTGTCTTAATTGCTATAGTCCATCTTGGCTTGGAGGTGATGTTGTTTTCCTTAACAATCATTTGTTATGGAATTTTGGCTAAAAGATGAACTATTTTGCAGCAACTTTGGTGCAACTCCATATCTCACTTGCAAATTGAATTTCATTTCAAAGTGGAATTTCAAATGATATTTGAATCAAAGTTGATCAATCACTGTTTAGCAAAACGATCAGCTTTAACCACAGTGGGTTACTGTAGCATGACACTGGGGGTGTTACATATTCTTACTTGAACAAACCTCCTACTTATGATTAACCCCCTTGCAAGCATCCGCAACTACGAGAAAAGTATTAAGAATAAATTCTAACCATAGCATTAAACTTTTGGATCCAATCGGTCCCTTACGGAATAGCGCATAAACTAGGGTTTAAGCTTCTGTCACTCTCGCAACCCATCATCTAAATACTACTCCACAAAGCATTCCCTTAGGCCCAAATATGGTGTGAAGTGTCAGGTAGTCGACGTTCACATGACACCACTAAGGGAATCACAACATACATACTATCAAAATATCGAACACATATCAAGTTCACATGATTACTTGCAACAAGATTTCTCATGTGACCTCAAGCACAAAAGTAACTACTCACAAATGATAATCATGCTCAAGATCAGAGGGGTATTAAATAGCATATTGGATCTGAACATATAATCTTCCACCAAATAAACCATATAGTAATCAACTACAAGATGTAATCAACACTACTATTCACCCCCAAGTACCAATCTGAGGTTCCGGTACAAAGATTGAACACAAGAGTTGAACTAGGGTTTGAGAGGAGATGGTGATGTTGAAGATGTTGATGGAGATTGCCCTCCCCAAGATGGGAGAGTTGTTGGTGATGATGATGACGATGATTTCCCCATTTGGGAGGGAAGTTCCCCCCGCGGAATCGCTCCGCCGGAGGGCAAAAGTGCTCCTGCCCAAGTTCCGCCTCGAGACAACGGCGCTCCATTCCGAAAGTCTTCTCTTTATTTTTTTTCTAGGTCAAAATGACTTATATACCAGAAGATGGGCACCAGAGGTGGGCTGGGCTGAGCACAACTCACCAGGGTGCGCCTGGGGGGCCAGGCGCGCGCGCCCTGGTGTCTTGTGCTCACCAGGTGGCCCCCTCTGGTAGTTATTTGCTCCAATATTTCTTATTTATTCCATAAAAATTCCTCGTCAAGTTTCAGCTCATTTGGAGTTTTGCAGAATAGGTGGCCTGACGTAGCTTTTTCAGGTCCAGATTTCCAGTTGCCGGAATTCTCCCTCTTTGTGTGAACCTTGCATATTATGAGAGAAAAGGCATTAGAATTACTCCAAAAAGCATTATTATGCATAAAAACATTATAAATAACAGTAGGTAAACATGATGCAAAATGGACGTATCAACTCCCCGAAGCTTAGACCTCGCTTGTACTCAAGCGAAACTGAAATCGAAAAACTGTTGGGGAACACAGTAATTTCAAAATTTTCCTACACACGCAAGATCCATCTAGGAGATGCATAGCAACGAGCGGGAGAGTGTGTCCACGTACCATCGTAGACTGAAAGCGGAAGCGTTATGACAGCGCGGTTGATGTAGTCGTACGTCTTCACGATCCGACCGATCCTAGCACCGAAGGTACAGCACCTCCGTGATCTGCACACGTTCAGCTCGGTGACGTCCCACGAACTCTAGATACAGCTGAGGTCGAGAGAGAGTTTCGTCAGCACGACGGCGTGGTGATGGTGATGATGAAGTTACCGGCGCAGGGCTTCGCCTAAGCACTGCAACGATATGACCGAGGTGGAAATCTGTGGAGGGGGCACCGCACACGGCTAAGACAACTGTCAACTTGTGTGTCCTAGGGTGCCCCCTCCCCCGTATATAAAGGAGCAAGGGGGAGGCCGGCCGACCCTCCTGGGGCGCGCCCCAAGTAGGATTCCTACTAGGAATCCTATTCCTAGTAGGTTTCCAACAAGGGAAGAGAGGGGGAAGGAAGCAGAGGGAGAGAGGGAGAAGGAAAGGGGGCGCCGCCCCGCCCCCCTCCCTATTCCAATTCGGACCCAAGGGGGAGGGGGCGCGCGGCCTGCCCTAGCCGCCCCTCTCTCTCTCTCTCTCCACTAAGGCCCATGTGGCCCATTACTTCCCATGTGGGGTTCCGGTAACCCTCCGGCACTCCGGTTTATCCAAAACTTCTTCGGAACATTTCCGGTGTCCGAATATAGTCATCCAATATATCAATCTTTATGTCTCGACCATTTTGAGACTCCTCGTCATGTCCGTGATCACATCCGAGACTCCGAACAACCATCGGTACATCAAAACATCTCATAATATCGATCGTCACCGAACGTTAAGCGTGCGGACCCTACGGGTTCAAGAACTATCTAGACATGACCGAGACTCACTTTCGGTCAATAACCAATAGTGGAACTTGGATGCTGATATTGGTTCCTACATATTTGATACGTCTCCAACGTATCTATAATTTTTTATTGTTCCATGCTATTATATATTCTGTTTTGGATGTTTAATGGGCTTATTTATACACTTTTATATTAATTTGGGGACTAACGTATTAACCGGAGGCCCAGCCCAAATTGCTATTTTTTTGCCTATTTCAGTGTTTCGCAGAAAAAGAATATCAAACGGAGTCCAAACGGAATGAAACCTTCGGGAACGTGATTTTTGGAACAAATGTGATCCAGAGGACTTGGAGTGGACGTCAGGCAACAGACGAGGAGGCCACGAGGTAGGGGGCGCGCCCACCCCCACCAGGCACGCCCTCCACCCTCGTGGGCCCCTCGTGGCTCCACCGACCTACTTCTTCCTCCTATATATACCTTCGTACCCCGAAACCATCAGAAGCGACCACAAAAACCTAATTCCACCGCCGCAACCTTCTGTACCTGTGAGATCCCATCTTGGGGCCTTTTTCGGCGTCCTGCCGGAGGGGGCATTGATCACGAAGGGCTTCTACATCAACACCATAGCCTCTCCGATGATGTGTGAGTAGTTTACGTCAGACCTGCGGGTCCATAGTTATTAGCTAGATGGTTTCTTCTCTCTCTTTGGATCTCAATAAAAGTTCTCGATTCCCTTGGGGATCTATTCGATGTAATCTTCTTTTGCGGTGTGTTTGTCGAGATCCGATGAATTGTGGGTTTATGATCAAGATTATCTATGAACAATATTTGAATCTTCTCTGAATTCTTTTATGTATGATTGGTTATCTTTGCAAGTCCCTTCGAATTATCAGTTTGGTTTGGCCTACTAGATTGATCTTTCTTGCAATGGGAGAAGTGCTTAGCTTTGGGTTCAGTCTTGCGGTATCCTTTCCCAGTGACAGCAGGGGCAGCAAGGCACGTATTGTATTGTTGCCATCGAGGATAAAAAGATGGGGTTTATATCGTATTGCATGAGTTTATCCCTCTACATCATGTCATCTTGCTTAAGGCGTTACTCTATTCTTATGAACTTAATACTCTAGATGCATGCTGGATAGCGGTCGATGTGTGGAGTAATAGTAGTAGATGCAGAATCGTTTCGGTCTACTTGTCACGGACGTGATGCCAATATACATGATCATACCTAGATATTCTCATAACTATGCTCAGTTCTATCAATTGCTCGACAGTAATTCGTTCACCCACCGTAATACTTATGCTATCTTGAGAGAAGCCACTAGTGAAACCTATGGCCCCCGGGTCTATTTTCCATCATATTAATCTCCCGTTATTTCCATTACTGTTTACTTGCTTTCTTTACTTTTACTCTTTATCATAAAAATACCAAAAATATTATCTTATGTAACACCCCGCATGTAACTTGCCATATTTGTAACTCCGACTCTTGCCATTTCCGGCTATGTGATATGTTTTTCCCTCCGTTGTCGGGTTTTGTCTTTCGTTTTGTATTTTGTCATGTCATGCATTTTTATATCATGTCATCATGCGCATTACATTTGCATATGTGTTCGTCTCATGCATCCGAGCATTTTCCCCGTTGTCCGTTTTCCAATCCGGCGCTCCTATCTCCTCCGGTGCACCCCTCTAGTTTTCTTTCGTGTGTGTGTGTCAAACTTTCTCGGAATGGACCGAGGCTTGTTAAGTGGCTTTATTATATCACCCGGAGTCTACCGGTCAAGTTTCGTTCCATTCGGAGGTCGTTTGGTACTCCATCGGTTAACCGGGCATCCGCAAAGTCCATTTGAGTGTCCAGCTAAAACCCCCTCCAAAACCAGCCCAAAGCCCACCAAACTCTCTTCCATGCTCTAGGTCGTTCGATCACGATCGTGTGGGCGAAAACCACACCTCATTTGGAGTCTCCTAGCTCCCTCTACCTATAAATGAGTGGGCATCCCGAAAAACGGAATCGCAGTCTAACCCTAGCAAAAATCCCTCGCGCGGGACAGCGTCCGCCCGCGCCGGCGGACGAATCCGCCGCCGCCACGTCATCGTCTCTCTCTCTCTCTCTCCTCCCGCGGCCCGCCGGAGCCCGCTCCCGGCCCGCCGGCCCATC